>NW_009595633.1:0-1140 GCF_000690535.1 Cariama cristata
CTTTGCTGTGCCTTCACGCCGGCCTGCCAGGGCTGCCTGCCTGCAGTGGGGGACCTGCCGCCATGTCCCCTGCCTCTTCTTCCACCTCTTCTTCATCCTCTTCATCCTCTTCCTCCTCCTCCTCCTCACTGTCCGAGTCCTCATAGAAGCAGAGCGTGGCCTGCACTGGGAAGTTCTGCAGCAGCTTCTCCCCCACGCCGTACAGATAGTCAAAGGACTTGGACTTGGGCCAGAGGAGCCTGCTTGGGGACACCTGGGGTGAGAGCCCCTGCCTGTACACTGCCCTCGGCCCCAGCCAGGGCACCGGCGGCAGGGGACATACCTGACTGGGTGATGGAAAATTGCCAGCGCTTTGTCAGGGCCGCCATCCCCTGCTGCCTCCAGAGTCCAAGCCTGAGGAGATACGGTCGCGGTGGGACCCGCCCTGGAGTGCCCACTGCCAGTTTCTGGCACAAGGGCAGCAGGGAGCATGGGGACCCCAGCTGGCAGTGAGGGCAGGGACATTTCTCTCTCGTTGGCAGGGGTGAGGCCCCAAAGACCAGGCAGATCCCTGCAGGGTCAGCCTGTCCTGAAACCGGCATCTTCCCCCCTCCTCTGCCCCTGGGTTTAGGTCCAGCGAAGGAAGCTGGCATCTACCCCCACCCCTGACGGGCTTTTTGCCAGTGTAATCTCCCCTCCTGTACTCAAAAGCTCCTGCCCAGGCATCCCGTTAACCCTCCGAGGAATGCCCGCCAGGCTTGGGAACAGGCGGCCCTTTCAGGCGCCCGCCACGCAGCTGTACTGGCCGTGGCTGCCCGGAGGGATCTGCCTGGCCCTTCCCTGGCGAGGCTGCGTGGCTTGTGGGGCAGAGGGGTGATGCACCAGGGGACATGGGCATGCTGCTGCCGTGCAACAGTGACAGGGGTGAAGGAGACTGGGACGAGAGGCTGGTTTGCTGCCAAACAGGGACCTCAACCCTGCCGTCAGGAAACTGAGTGGGATGCAGCAGGGAGTGTAAAACTCACAGTGTCCATCTGCTCCCTCCGCCGCTCAGTTCCCTCCTCTGCTTGGGGCAGCCATGGTCTCCAGAGAGGCAAGGATCTAGGTGCAGAGAGCAGGTTCAGGGAGACAGCCACCCACCTTGGCATGCTCCACCCCCCC
>NW_009595633.1:1580-5855 GCF_000690535.1 Cariama cristata
ACTTCCATGGTGGCAGGCAACCGTGTCCCCTCTGCCGCTGCAGGCCTTTGGCAAGGACACCTTTATAGCCCTGCCTCAGCTGGTGACTCACAAATTCTTCAGGGCAGGGGCAAGGGCAGAGGAGCGAGGGACTGGGGGTGAGGGGACAGTGGTCCTCCGGGTGTGAAATTTGTCCCAGTTGTGTAAACAGAGGGTTGGGGGGAGGCCGAGGGCGGAGGGGCTTCAATCTCTGGTGGAAAAGCAAAACACAGAAGGGAAAAGTTAGACACCATTTGTGAGAAAATCCCCAGGGGGGAACAGGGGAGGGCAGAGACAATTAACAAGGATGATTAAGTGCTCTTTGTAGCTATTTGCATAAGGGAGGGGGGATGTGGGGAAGGGATGGCAAGTGCTAGGGCAGATGATGGCCATGGGATGGGACAGCCTGATGGGTATGCCATGAGGACAGTGTGGTGGGCTTGTGATGGGGGACAGCGCAATGGACATGATGAGGACCATGTGATGGGCATGATCTGGGATCAGCGTGATGGGCTGCAGTGGTGGCAGGCACAGAGCAACCAGGAGGCAGGTGATGGGATGCTCAAGAGAGGACAGGGGGGGAAGATGGATGGCAGGGGTGGACCCCAGGCGCAGGCAGGGCAATGGTCCTGCTCAGACATCCATGGCCCCTGCTCGGATTGCCCTGGGGAGGTGCCAGGCCCCATTCCTGCGCTGCCAGCACAGTGGGGAGAGCACACGCTTGCCCATGCTCCCTGCCGTCTCCTTTGGTTTTTTGAGATGTGGACCGTACTGGGAGGTACAGAACAGCTTCTTGATACAAGGGTGCAAGGCTCACCCCCCATACCTCCAGCACAGCCACACGTCCTGTCCCTGCCCTCTGCTCCTGCCCGAGTGCTCAAGGCAAGGTGCAACTGGCAGACAAGTCACCTCCTGCTCCCGGGTGTCAATTTGAGACAAGGAAAGAAAATAGCAAATGGCCCATGCTGTAGCTCTGCTATCAGCATGGAAACACTCCTGTCCAAACGCCAGCCAGACCCTGCTCAGCTCCAAGCACAATTTGTCACCAGGGGCCCTCTCTGCCCCTCTCCATCTGCAGCAGCCGGTGAGCAGGAGGGGGCACGGGGCCAGCGCAGCCCTCATTACTGTCTCCATTTGCTCATCATTTGGGCTAGGACTCTTACAACAACAAACCCCGCAGAGGGCAAACAGGGCCAGGAGAAGCGGACCGAAAGCCCAAGCTCACCCAGCAGGCATGGGGAGTTCAACCTGCTGGCATTTCACTGCCCCCTGGCCCCAGCATGGGGGATGCAGCCCAAAGAGGACATCCCACATGGACAGTGGCACGCAGTCACTCGCCAGCCACCAAGGCTGGCCAGAAAGGTGACAGCAAGCCACAGACCTGAGCCACTTAGGCAAATCTACCCTGATAATTGATAGACAACAAGCAAAACGAGGCATCCCAGCTCCCCAATCCTTCCCGACACTGAAAGGGTTTAATTCTGATCTGCAATAAGCCTCTGAACCAGGCTGAGATTTGCAGGTGGATTTCGCAAAGCTGTAGCTAAACAATTCACAGCCCCTGATCCCCTGGGCCGGGGCCCCGGCTGCTCGCCCTGCCCCGACCAGCTACCTCCGGTCCTGGGTGACCCCCAGCCGCAGCCACCCTCAGTCCTGCACCGTGTCTCCAACTACCTCCGTAAGTACCGCAGAGCTCCAGCATGACCCTCCCATGCCTTTTTGCCAGCACCCCGAGCACCTCAGGTGGTTTTTTTGCAGCAACACCCCTGACACAGAGCAGGATTTCTTGGTTAGTGCACAGGAAAGGAGACAGAAAGTTGGGAAATTTTGGTACCAAGCATTTGAGGTGCCAGCGGAGGGATGGGGAGAGGAGTGAAGGCACTGGGCGGTGGCAGCACCATCAGCCAGAAGCATTCCCAGGGCGAGAGGCTGCAAGCCACAGTGTCAGCACGGTGCTGGCATGGGCTCAACCTGGTTTCACAAGATGGGAGGGGGAATTTCGAAACAAGGCAGAGGGAAAACAAACCACCCTGCTCCACCACCTCTGCCAAACATCCCTGCACACATCCAGGGCTGCAGGCAGGAGATGGCACCAGCAGAAAATCCCCCACCATCGGCAGCGAGCGCAAGCTGCACCCTGGTGTGCTTACCCCACCAAGGGACGGGCCACCCAGCTTGGCCGGGATGCTCCCGGGAAGCATCCCTGAGGCATTGCCAGTGTGCTTTGCCCTGATGTAATTCTACCCACCGTGGACCTCCGGGCTCTCCTGAGGATGGAGGCATCACTGTCACATGCATCCCTTTCCATCATTGTGCCCAGCGGTACGGAAAGGCTGATAGCCATGGTTCAACCTCAGGTGGGTGCATCCTGTTGTCCTGGAGCCTCAGCAGCTCAGGGTGGGCGCTGGGTGGCTGCAGATGCCTTGGGTGAGCCCTGTGCAGATGGGGACGAGGTGCAATCCCCACACCTCGGCTGCAGGAGCCTCAGGGCCACCACCTGAAATCACCTCTAGCAGGTCCCAAATAACATGGCACAGCTGTACCTTTTTGGCTTCCTTGGCTCAGGACATCACAGAAGCCAAGGGACCCCCAGGAAGGCAGCGGGCATTTCCCCCTGCCAGCAGCCAGCTCTCCATCCCTGCCCGCAGCCCCAGCGCAAGGGAGGGCTTTGGTGTCCTTCCCAGGCAGTGCTGCTCTGCCTCTGAAGTCTGGCTGGGGAGATAGCGGAGGTGAAAGGGCGCTTGGCGCTCCTCCACGGGCTTGGGTCAATCGTTAATCAGGGAGGGATTGCTTTCCACTCTTGCAGGTAACCTCTCCTCCCCCTAGCTCCCACTCACGTGCTGGTGCCCACACAAAACCAGTACCCCCGGGAGTGGGGTGGAGCTGCAGCGCGGTGAGCGGAGCCGCTGGCAGGGCCCTGGGAAGGTAAGCACACAGGAGAAAGCTGCTGGCGAGCCAGGCGAGAAGCTGCAAGCCCCAAGGAGGGGACAGCCAGCCCCCATCATGGTCTCCATGGGACTCCAGCTGCTGGGCTACGCCGTGGCCTTCCTAGGCTACATCGGCACGCTGACGACCACGCTGCTGCCCAGCTGGAAGACCAGCTCCTACGTTGGCTCCAGCATTGTGACAGCCGTGAGCTTCACCAAGGGGCTGTGGATGGAGTGTGCCACATACAGCACGGGCATCACCCAGTGCGACATCTACAGCTCCCTGCTCAACCTGCCCACCGACATCCAAGCAGCCCAAGCCTTGATGGTGAGCTCCTGCACCGTCTCCTCCCTCGCCTGCCTCCTCACCATTGTGGGCATGAGGTGCACCGTCTTCAGCCAGGGCTCGCCAGGCAAGGACCGGGTTGCGGTGGCAGGCGGTGCGGTCTTCATCCTCGGAGGGTTGCTCTGCTTCATCCCACTGGTGTGGAACATCCACATGGTGCTGCGGGATTTCCGTAATCCTGTTCTCCCTGACAGCATGAAGTTCGAGCTTGGGGAGGCACTTTACCTGGGCATCATCTCCTCCCTTCTCTCCCTCGTTGGCGGCTTCATCCTCTGCACCTCCTGCCCTGCCCGGGACCCAACAGCCACCTATGGAAGCACCTATATGGAAGCCCCTACCAGCCCCGGCTGCTGGCAGGCAAGAGCCCCCAGCCCTCTGTCAGCCAGACACAGAAGACCAAGAGTGAGCTCAACTCCTACAACCTGACGGGATACGTGTAGCAGCTGCAGGTGGGAACAGGGCTGGCACCTCTCCTGGCTTCCCAAAGCATCGGGGCTAGCACTGAGGGAGTGCAGTACGAGGAGAGGACACAGTGGCATCTCCTGCGCTCAGCCCTCTTGCTCACATGCTTGGGGGGGTTGACCCAGCTCTCTCCCCGGGGATCCCGAGAGCCTTGTGACTGCTCGAGATCCCAGCTGGTGGCTTACATCAGTGAAGGACCCCGAATCTGGCTTCTGTTCCCTCCTTTGTGCTGCCAGCCCACAGGCAGCCTCTGGCACAGTGGGACACCAGCCCACAGCCCCAGCAAGCCTGCCTGGATGTGGGTGGGTGGGCTTGTGCCCCCAGGGACCAGCCCGCTGGCTGCGGAGGCATCACAGCGGGATCAGGGCATCTGCGTGGGTCCAGAGTTGCCGCTGGTGGGGCTGAGTGCTGGTTGCAAATCGATGTTGCAATAAATCTGTGTTTCTAGCCAGGCTGTGGCTGAGCTTTCCTCCAGTACCGAGGGGCCTTGGCAGCTCCCCCAGCAGCGTGGGCTGTGGTAGG
>NW_009595633.1:5887-6102 GCF_000690535.1 Cariama cristata
CCTGGCCCTTGCTCTGGGCTGTCCCCTCCACCCCGCCACCCTGTGACTTTGCCACTCAGGAGCCCAGGCAGGTGGGAGCACTGTGGGGGGAGGGGGGGGTCACTCCTCTGCACAGTTTGTCCCTGACCACCACGCTGGCAGGTTGTCATGGGCCACCATTGCCAGGGTGCCAGCAGTGGCAAGCACAGCTCCCCTGGGGGGTAATGGGCGGGGAA
>NW_009595633.1:6138-15843 GCF_000690535.1 Cariama cristata
GGGTGCAGGTATCACTGGGACTGGGGTGCCCACAGGGGGATTCTCTGCCCCTGGGTGCATGCGGCACATCAATGTCCCCAGGCAGTGGGGAGAGCCCTGGCATCATTGCATCTCCATCCCAGATGCTGTGAGCACCGGCACCCAGGAGGCAACATGGTCCTGAGCACTCAATGCAGCCACTGGCCTCAGCGGAGGAGGCTCAGCACCCCAAAAGAGCTGCAGTGGGGTCTTGCAGACGAGTATTGAGCCTGGGTGTCCTTGCATGGGCTGTTTTGGGAGGAAAAATATCACCAGCAAGACATTGGTAAGCCGCAACAGATGGGCAGGCAGGGGCCGAGACTGGTCCACGCAACCCTTCGGCAGCAGTGGGATGTGCTCCATGGTTGCAGCCCTGCCCGGTAGCAGCAGCGTACAGGCTGCTGGTGGCACTGGGGGATGCTGGGCACATGCTGGGGCACTGCAGGAGGAGAGGAGGCACAGGCAGCCCAGCCTCACAGCCCACTGAGGAGCAAGTACATTTTAACCACCGTGCCCCCTCTGATGTCCCACCGCTGGAGGCAAGATAACCCCTGCACTGCCATGCCACAGCACAGGGCTGCCCAGGGACCCCCTTGCCCTGGCTCCCTGTCCCCCAAGAAGCAGGAGGCTTTGGTCTACCTGCTGGCCCCTCATAAAGCAATTTAGATTAGGTCCCAGAGAGGAGGGGACCATGTTCCCCGCTCAGACGTCACCACTGTTACCCTTGCACCAGTGAAATCATGTTTACTGTGGGGTTAACATGCTCCTGATAACGTCAAGTCATGCTTTCTCCCCTCCTCACCGAGCAAGGGGCCACCCAGGGACCCGTCCCCAGGGTGACTCTGGCTGGAGGGGACCAGTGCGGATTTCAAGGCAAAGGCCAGTCACCCCCTCTCCACGACCAAGGGTCAAAGCACCACCTCAGCCCTGGGCTGGCTGAGTTACTTATTGCTGCCCTGGGGAAAAGAGAGCCCTAGGTGCAAAGGATGGAAAGCGTCCAAGGGGCTTAGCCTGCCAGCTGCAGCCCCTCAGAAGACGCCGTGAGTTCACTTAAGTCCTTCAGCCATAAATGTTTTGCTTCTAGGCAGCTGACATAGAGAGGAAACAAGAAAATAGTTAGTATGAGAGGTTGCGTCTCTGAAGAGGAGGAATTCCTGGGTGCCACATCCTTGCTCCTTGCCTCTCATCCCAGGCTGCGGGACTGGAGAGCACTGCCTGTGTCTACGGGCAGGGGCTCCACTAATTAAGCAAAGGGCCATCTGAAATGCTCAATTCAGAGTTTGATTACTGCTAGGTTTAATAAATTAATTCAAGCAGCAGAAGGGAAGATTTCTAATTTTAACAGGAGTCAGCTTTTGCACGGCTTCCCCCCAAAGAAGAGAGGCAGCCAGCATGGGCAGGGGCAAGCAGAGCAAGGAGCTTGGGTACAGAAACACCTGTGGTTTGGACAGACGAGTGCAGGACAGAGGCACTGCAAGGGGCCCCAACGTCCCCAACAGCCTTTCGGCTTCCTTCTCACCTGTGCAACACCAGACCCCCGTTCCATGGGTGCAGCATGCCAGCTTCACCTGCGGCACAGCAGGAAAGGAGTTGATGAGCATCACACTGAAAAGGGGACAAGCCTTTCCCCAGCCCCCGTGCCTCCAGCCCTGCCAAGTGGGAGCCCCAGCATTAAGCATGGGTGGGCTCAGGGACGGGAAGGTTTCTCCCCTCCAGCTTTCCTGGTCTTTAACTTGAACACACCCAAAGATGTGAAACTTCGCTACAGGGTAAGGCAGGTTGAAAAGGATTTTCAGCAGCGGAGGACAGGGAAGGGAAGGACACCGAGTGCACGGATGCGGTGGCAGTGGTTATCTCTGCCTCATGCAATAGCCACATTCCCCGTTATCAATAAGCCGGGTCCTCAAGGCCAGGCTGGATGTGGCCCAGCCCAGGGCCAGAGAGGACGGGAGCCCAGACTGCCCCAGGAGCCAGCTGTGCTGCTGGCGAGCATGAGCAAAGCGATGGAGCTGAGCCAGCCAGCATGGCACAGAGCCAGCCCCTCAGCTTGCCTCTTGGCCCTCACCAGCTCAGTGGGAAAAGCTGAGGGTGCTCCGGGTTTTCCCGCAGGAAAGCCTCAGAAGAGCATGGCCCCAGCTCAGGACAGGAGCAGGATGTGAGAGGGACGGGCAGTCAGGGGGGAAAGCAGAGGAGGGATGGGAAGAGGGATGGATGGGGAACGGCTCCCTCCTCTGAGCTCCCAGGCTGGAGGCCTCGCCTTGCAGGATGTCATGGTGGGGCAGGGAGCCTTGCAGCCCCTTGCTGGAGGGCTAGACTGCAAAGATTAATCCCCTGTCATAAGGATACGCGTTCTTGCCCTCTCCTTGTGCTCTGGATGGTGCCTCAGATGAAGAAAGGGGACAATAAAATACTAACATGCCCTTATCTTCAAAAGCAATAGAGGCACTATAAATGCCCAGCACACGCAAAACCATTGCCGCACCTGGGCCAGGGGCTGCAACCTCATCGGATGGTCATGAGGAACATGCAAAAGGTCCTAACTTCTGGCTCTAAAGAGGGAATGACACGTGCTCTTCACCAAAGCCTTTGCAGCCAGTCGTTGCCCACCAGGCAGCCCTACCCACTTGCCACAGCACTGCTGGCAGTGCCCTGGCCAAAGCACCCTCCTGCTTCCCTGGCCCAGCTGTGCCCAGCTGCTGCCCCATGCAAGTGGAGCCTCTTCTCATGCAGAGCACTGGGTCAGGATGCCTGGGGGGCAAAAGGGCACAGGTTTGTCCCAGATCTGGCCAGATCCCACACCTCCTGCCTCCCTTGAGTCCACCAGGGAAGCCAAACTTAGCTCCTGGCATCCCTGACCTGCCTCTCTTTCCTGCCTAGCACTGCTGATCTGAAGCAGCAGCAAATAATCCATGCAAGCTCTCTGAGGAGTATCAAGCCAGGTGCTAGGAGAGCCCGTCTCTGCCCGCAGCCCCCGGGAAGTGCTTAGAAGAAGCAGGAGGGGGAAGAAAATTCAGGCCAAGTTCCCGAAGCCAAACTTAGCTCCTGGCATCCCTGACCTGCCTCTCTTTCCTGCCTAGCACTGCTGATCTGAAGCAGCAGCAAATAATCCATGCAAGCTCTCTGAGGAGTATCAAGCCAGGTGCTAGGAGAGCCCGTCTCTGCCCGCAGCCCCCGGGAAGTGCTTAGAAGAAGCAGGAGGGGGAAGAAAATTCAGGCCAAGTTCCCGATGGGCCGAGGCACTTGGAAAGGGCCTCCACATTCCTCCACCCTCCTCCCAGCTGCGGCACACTCCCAGCTGCCTCCCACACCGTGCCAGAGCCTCCCAGCCCCTTGGCAAACCAGGGCTGGCGTGGAAGAGGACAAACTCTTCCTACTCATGACATTACAGCAGCCTTTTCAGGAGCAGCAGAGGATGCGCTACGGAGAGGGCTGCTCTCAAGTACTTCAAATCCAGACTCCCAGGCTGCGCTAAGCAACAGTTAAAGTCTTGGACTGTGCTGGTGAGAATGGGAGATGCACGCCCTGCCCCAGCCATGCCTCAGGCCCCACCTGATGTCCCTGCTGGTGGCCACACTCTAGCCTGGGAAACAGCCTCATGGTTGCACCTCAGAGCACCTATGATGCTTAGCTGGCAATTGCATTCATATTTTACCTCCAAAGACTTCCTGCCCTCCTGAAGCCTTGGGGATGGCCCCGTCTGGAGTCACACAGCTGGGACACTGCCATGAGACTGTTGGTGCCTGGCTCTTCTGGTTTTAATGGGAGACGTTGCAATGGAGGTGAGGGGTAGTGAGAAAACAGCTCCTCTTTGGAAAACACCTTCAGTCGGAGGAAAAGCCTGTCCACAAACTCGTGGCTTTCCATAGCCTCCTGGAAGAGACCTGTGTAAAGGCGCTTTAAAGGATCTTTGGGTCTTTAATGAAAGATATGAGGGAAACAGGGTGGAATGAACTCCATGGCACCACAGGGGACATAGACCTTTGGGTGCACCAGAACGGATTGCTAGAAAGCGCCTTCCTGGCTGGGTATGAACAACAGCTCAGAAATCTATCAGGAGAGTTATAAAAAGTGTTTATATCGGAAACCCATGATACCTGTGAAAAGGACACAGAAGTTTGATCTTCCAGGCACTATGTTAACAGCACAATCAGATTTCTCTGTAATTTGAGTCTAATCTATGCTAGAGGAGCTTCAGGTTAGTGATCTCAGCAAACCTATCATACATGCAATCTGTTGCAGTGAGAGAAGGCTTTATCAGTAGAACCTACACCAATTCAGCAAGCAAAATAAGCTTTATCAGCAAGACAAACTTTTACAGTGGTATAAACAGAAGTTTTTCTGGGGATTGTACAGAAATATTGGTGAAAACAGACTCTATCTCTACCCAAAATCTTCCCTGGATAACTGGCCTAGAGAATTGAAGAGAAATTGTCCTGCACCCTTGGCAGCTCCACTGCCGATTGATGGTTAAACAGCACCACATTGCACAGAAGAGTTGAAGACCAGAGAATCCCAAACACCTTTACATGGACAAACTGAGCTGCAACCACATTAGGCAGTCCACAGAGTCATCCCAAGCAATCCAGTCCACCACCCTGTTGTCTCCATGCTCAGGGTACACTTGAGGCCACCAACATTTGGGCAGCTGCTGACCTAGGTTCACACCTAGAAAATGCTCAGACCCAGACACAGCCAAGCCCCTCCAAGCTCTCTGCTGTCTGCTGGGAGTCTGGAAGAAACAAGAAGTCACCCCGTAAGCAGAGAAACCAGGGAGGCTTCACCAGCCCTGAGGTTGCCTCTTATCTCTGCTCAGGATTTCAAAGGAAGGGTGGTCTTTGATGAAGCTTTTCCCACACGGGAGAGCTAATCTTTCCTCAAGGCAGGTGCCTTTTTTCACAGAACTTAAAACACCCTCTATTTCTGGCATATCCAGCCTACTAAAAAAAACTAAAAGCAGGACAAGACCCACGTCATAAACAGTGTGATTGCCTTGACTTCACTTTCCTAGAAAAGCTGTCTCTCTAGGTTTCTCAGGTCATTGGAACAAAGTCCCACATCACCGGCTATACCTGTCAGATGCTTCCAAGATTGCTCCAACAGATGCATTTTCATTACTCAAATTTTTAGCCCTTTCCTTTAGGTGGGTGGGGTGTGTGGGAGCAATTCTAGCCTGCAGTATTTTCCAAGGCATAGAGAAGCCCAGGGACTCTGCAGGCATTACAGAGCTAAGGGCAGACCGCAGCCATCGCTGGCTCCACAACCATGATGCTCCCGTGCCCTTTGAGCTATTCCAGTACTCTTTTACAAGAACAAGGGCGCTGCCTTTGGATTTTCCCCCAGCTGCAGCGGAGACCAGGCACTGCATCTTGCAGAGTGTGGGTAGGCAAGGGGGCAATTAACCTCTGATCTCCCCTGCAAATGAATGCTTCCTCATTAGCCTTCTGCTCTTCTCAACCCACCTTTATTTTAATGGTGTTTCCAGGTTGCAAAGTGGCAGGTTGTTTCAGCCCAGGCCTGGGTGCTGGCCTCTGTGAGGCTGCTCCCTCCATCTCCATGCAGGCAGAGGAGGCACAGGCTGCCTGCACTTGGGGAGGCCAGCAAGTAAGAGGCAGCAGATGGAAAAAACATTTATGTCCTTGTTTTCAAGGCGAGGAGAGCAGGCACCTTGGGACCGGGGATGTTCCTTGGCAAGGGGAAGGACCCCTCTGCTGCAAAGCAAAGCCCCTGGAAGGGAAAAGCAGCTCCCAGCACAAAGTCCCTGTAGCCCAGCCCTAGGGAGTGAGACATGAAGAACTGCTGCTGTCAGGAGCCTGCTAACACACATTGAATTTCCACCTCCCTGGGCAGAGCTGGCTACCAGCGACCTGCCCATGTATCTGATGTCCCAGGGCCTGCTCACAAACAAGGGTCTTGCTGTGAGTTATGGCCTCCTTCCCAAAACTGAAACATCCCCTCTCCCAGATGTGCTAGAGTGACTAGCACCGCACATAAGCCCCATGGGCTGATTTCTGTGCTGTGACTGAAAATCGGTAAGTCTGTGACTGAAAATAGGTAAGTTTTACCACACAGGTCACAGGCAGATGCAGCTAATCCACCCAACTTCAGTACTTCTGCTTGAGTAAAAGCCTCAGGGAAAAACAAAAGGAATAACCACAGCAAAACAGACTGTAAAGGCAGCCCAGTCTTACACAAAGAGACAAGTTTATCCTCAGCTGTCCCTGAGCACAGCTACCCTTTCCCATGGGAGATCATTGCAAAGCAGAGGGAGGCTGCCCACAGAATACAGCACTGAAGTTCCCACCTCACCGGTGGGATGAAGAGAGCTGCACCACCCGTGGCAGCGCGAGCCAAGGGGAAACGTGGTGCTGCTCTTCCCTGGCTCCTCGCACTGCCTTCCTGCTCCTGCACACCTGGCACGCAACGCTGGGAAGCCAGGGCAGGACAGGCTGGGTTTACCCCCCAAGCCTTGGCAGGGCTGCCAGCTACCGCCTCAGGACTTCATGGGGCACAGCACGGTACTGACAGGGAGAATGCGGAGAGCTTTGGGAGGAGAAAGCTTTGCCAAACAAACAACCTTATCTTTGAGATGCTTTTCTGACCTCCTCACCTGCAGTAAGTATTTACCTTCACTACACAACTTAATCCCCCCAGACTACTATGGCATCAACTTTTCGGCACAGGCACTGTTGAGCGAGCTTTGAAAGATGCAGGAGAGAAGTGCCAAGTTTCAAAACCAGGTACTTTGATAGCAGCTTATCTAAGGAAAATTAATAGCTGCACTATTTGCCAAGCTACATCCATTTAGGAAATGCTCCATCACAGAACTGTTTTGTGTGTTATTTCTTTACACTGAGGAAAACAAATCAGTACAAGAAACGTCAAGAGACCCACGTATTGCTGTAAGGAGGATATATTTTGCCTTGCTGGTAATGTGAGACACAGAGAGGTGAGAGCATGAAGCCTGCTAACCGTTCAGGAGCTGTTAAACGCTTCCATAAGCTCACGAATCTCTGCTGATTGATGCTTGCATCAAAGCTGCCCTTTGCTCACCACCTCCTCATTCAGCAAAGCCCATTCCTATCACTAACGCCTGAGCGTCTGTTTTCTGTACATCATGCAAACACGTTCTCCTTTCCCCGGGTGGCAGGAATTAACCAGGAGGAGCTCTGAGTTTTGCAGGCTATGCCACAGCTCCCTCCCAGAGATGGGGTCTAGCCCAAGGGCTCCGCACATGACATGGCAAATATCAGGGATGTCTGTGAATAATCTAAAAAAATAAGGTCAAGTAGTGTTAGGGATCAGTTCAGATCCCAGAGTTAGTTATAATGGGGTGGAATAAACAAGATGCAGAGAGGAGCAGCAGCAGCTAAGATTACTAACTTAACACATATATGCTGTGAAGAGCATTGAGATCAAGTCTGAAGGAGGTGTGGACATTTCCTGCTTTAGAAGCAGCTTTGGAGAAGAAAATAAAGGTCTGTGTCTTCCCCTGCCCAGGCTAGAGGCGTCAAAGGATGACTGGCTTTTGGGATAAAACTTCCTAGCTCAATCAGAAGCACGACAGCTCTCCAAGATCGCTGGCTATTTTGCACCTCAGAAACCACATTTTGTGCAACCATAAAAACTAATGTAAGTGTCCCAAACATTGTGAAAGGAAAACTTTGACTCATTGGGATATCCTGGTGCAGATTCAAACTCCTCAACAGCTCTATTGAAAATTAAATGTGATGGGGGCATAGTCCTGTGGTTTGGGGACCAGCTGTCAAGATGTCAAAAGCAAAAAACCAAACATGAATGGAGATAAGAAATGCTACCTTCAAACTGTTAATGGAGGGAGATAAGTGAGCTACCTTCAAGCTCGATTGTTACCACCTGCAGTACTGACCTGAAAAGACGGTAAACAGCGAATCTGAAAATGTCAAGAGAGGCCACAGAAACAGCTCGGAGATCTAGAAACATGAGCTGAAAATGGAACAGGATTCAACCAGACAGGAAATCAGGAACGGCAGACGCAGAGACAGCACCTACAGACTGCAGAAAAACCACAGGTGTATAGACACGTCCTTTCTATCTCCACTAGCAACAGTGAAAGTAGCTTATGCGGTAATGTGTAAGTCCAGCCACAGAGGAAATGATGTTGCAAAGTCCTCACCACGCAGGATGGGGCACTCTCTGTCCACATAGCTGTGTTGCTCAACTCTGACTTCTAGGCAACACATAATACACATTTGGTGATATCACCTAAGCTGCTGGTTTCTGTCACATGGTCTCATCCCTTTCCAGGATAAATGAAGTGTTGGGAGTCAAAGAAGCAATGCTGTGCTGGCCACCCTCTCCTCCTTACCAACCATCTGGGCAAGAGAATGCACTTCAGGAAGGACAGTGAATGCATGACTGTAAGGGGGGTTTCTCCTCAGCTCCTTTAAGCCAGTCATTTCATACTTGTAGGAAACCATGTTTGATTCAGGAAGCTTCAGAGCTGGAAATAAGTACAGGCTTGAACAACATTGAATTACATGCACTTGCCCTTGCCCTTAGTTTCTGCCCATGAACGATGCTCGGGCAGGACAGGGAGCTGCAGCATCCTATGGTCTGAGTGTGATCATTCGGCTGAGTCATGTGTCGCTGCTCTCAAACCCCACGTCTTCCTCCAAACACCCCGTCGTCCTTGATCTTTCCCAAGTTACAAGGATGATCATAGTGCTGGCTAAAGAACAGTCTAAGAAAATAAGCCTAAAAAGAAAGTTTAAAGGCAAATCTCCCACGCAGGACAGCATCTGTTGAAAGAAGCTGGGCTCAGCCACGCTAGCCCAGAGCCTTGCAGCAGATCTGACTGCAAGCCCAGCATCACCATTATCACTGACTGTTCCCATAGCTACACAGGAAGATAAATTTAGTTCAAGAAACCTTGTGTTGCTACATTATTTAACAAACAAACAGACGCACTCAAGAGGAAAACACAGGCAGGGACCCAGTTTAGCTGCTGCGTGGGCTGATCAGACCTATGGACTTGAGACTGCTTCCCAGAGTGAAAGGGCCCAAATCCTGAACCTCGGCACCACACTGCTCTAGCCTGAGTCAGTCAGCTGTGTTAATCAGACGAAGACTCCGGCACAGCCGCAGAGGAGTGCCTGGGCTGTACTCTTGCTCCAGGAGCTAGGCAGCCACTGCCAGGGTCTCGCTGCCTCCCTGCCACTCAACCCAGACTGATCAGGAGCGCAGTAGAGAGGCCATTGGGGGTGTCCGCTGGCCAGGCACAGCCCAGCCTGGCTGTGCTTGGAACCAGGCCCGTGCTGCAGTCCCCTCTGCTCACACTACTTCTGGGTTTCCACCACCTGGGGAACCCCAGCCCCCAGCAATGGGGAACAGGAGAGTCATGCCAGTCCTGCAAGATCAGAGGAGGGTGAGGAGAACGCCCTGCCCCACCAGAATGATGACCTACAGCGCAAGTAAAGAAACCAGGGTATTATTAATGATCATGTGCAAAAAGGCACAGTGGCAGGAGAGAGGGGACTACTCCAACATGAGATTTGTATCTTCCAGTATGGTCTGCAAGATCTCATCCACCTGATCCAACTCAAATTTAATATCCTGGAGCTCCAAGTGGGAGAGGACAAACGAGAGAAGCTGTCACCCTTTAATGCTGGGCCAGCGCTTCAAGCAGATGGCAGATGCTCTCTGTTAACC
>NW_009595634.1:0-66313 GCF_000690535.1 Cariama cristata
TTGTATCTATAAATAATTCAAGGAGAACCAGCAGCTTTTTATGTTTGCTTTCCATGAACAATCGACCTGTTGACCTTTACTAACATGATGCAGTTGAGAAATGTAACGTAAGCACCATGTTTGGCAAAGGAATTCTGAATTAGATAAAACTGACTCTCAGCCTGAAACCTGGCCTGGTTGTTCTCTTGGGGCACGTCCGCAGTGTGCGTCACCGGCCCATGAGATGGGGTTGTATTTTCCGATGCTGTGATTTACTGAGAAGCATTTTGTTCATAGAAAATGAAATTAAGTCTGAGGAATAAGTGTTTTGCGATGAATTATTCACCTTGAGAAAGCGGTAGCATTTAGCAGCTATATTTTATTGACCTATATAGCACTTCTCACAGGTCCCAAAACACGCTGTGGTATTACAAATTAGGGGTCTCTGCAGATGCTCCGAAAATACTGCTAGAAAATGTCACCTACAAGGATATAGTATCATTCATCACCAAAATGAATGGGCCATCTGAGGTGTAAACTAGCAGCTCTTTTAAGAGCAACATGAAACAATTGCTTAAGGAAGTAGGATGCCATTTGTCTCAGAGCCACATGCTATTTTAGATGGACAGATCTGATTTGTTTTATTAGAAAGTGGCATTAGTATGGCATTTTACCAGCCATGTTATGAATGTACCAATCATTTTCATCAATAAAGTATGCTTGTGATCTAATACTTGTAAAAGAAAAACTATAATACCTCCTGAAACTTTTTTTAATATGGTACGATGTTTTTTAAAGAAAAGGGAAGCCAGACACGTCACTCATTATTTGATTTTTCAATTGACATTAAACACTTAATTCCATTTTGTTCCTTGGGGAAAAAGATCTTCTTCTTGGGCCAGCGCCAACTAAATCAGCATGTTATCTGTCTGCCCTCCTTATGCCAGCTAGCGAGATCTGAGTCACACTGAGGCAATCAAGTGGCAGTTTGCTCGAGCTCTCCTCCAAGGAACAACAATATTGTAATTTCTATGTATACAAGCATATGCATAACGCTTATTACACATGGGCATATCAAATGATTTAAAGTGTGGCTTAGTTTTTGAAAGGAACATATTATTGTATATTAATCATTGTCCTTGGAAGTTCCTTCATCAATTTACAGGACCTCTTCTGTGAATGCCAGTAATAATGATTTCACAAGCTGGGATGATGAAGACAAACATTAAATGTTGTTTACAACTACATTGGTCGTTGATTAAAAAAAACCCAAATCCTCATGCAGTCACAAGAACTCTGTCTGCAATCACCCTGCTTATCCAGCAAGTAAACCCTATGATGCCCTGCAAAAGCGCTCGTATGGCGCTGTAAGCCAGACTGGAAACTGAGAAGTTGAAATTTGTCCTTCTCGAAGCTGGTCGCCTGTCACCGTGCCGGGCACTGCTCTGCCCGCTGGCTGCACCCGCGGCGGGTGGGACACGGCTGTGAATGTGCCTTCTTCCATGGCTGGCACGCTACGGCCACCACCATGATCCAATCTAGCTAATCAAACTAGTTTGTGTCCTAAAGCGTAAATCCATGCCCTGTGGCTCAAACATCCTCTTGCGCTAATTGCGCTCCCTCTGGGATAGAAGAGATGGTTTTTCCACATCCGACGTGCTGCAGCCCCTAATGCAATATAATCTAACTAATTAAAACAGAGGCTTGAATAGAATGATCTCCATTTCATACCAACTAGAAACTAGATTCCTTAATGAAACCCATTTAAAGGAACGTTCATAATTTTCTTAAGTCACCCAGTGCACGTTGAGGTAGGGTTTGGGGAGCTTTGTGTTAGTTCTGTGTAATTTAGACAGGATGTATTTAGTGAAGCAACTGCTTCCTTCCACGATTACTGAATCATCCTATATTTGCACAGGGCTCTGCAAAATTTCAGGCAAAGCACTGAGGCATCTAAGCTGTACAGGACCACAATGAGCAGGGAGGATGCAGGCAATTCTTTTCTACCCAGAAAAGATGTTCTAAGACTCTAGACGGCGCTTACCTGTACACAGTATTTTCTTTATGAAGGTCTTCTAAGCCACAAAGAATCTCTGCTGCATAAAACAAAGCTCTTTCCTCCTCAAAGCCTGGGTTTCCCATGTTGTAGATATGAAACTTCAGGTCACCTCCATTCATTATGGTCAGAACTAAACACAGTGCATCCTTTGTTTCATAGGCGTAGGCTAAATTGACCTAGAAAAACATTTGTAGCATAGTTGTGACAGTTCAGTTAGTTGCTAAGAAGAAAGCAGTAACTTTTCATTAAAGATTTTCTCTAGAAAAGGAAAAAACCACATTGACTGAATTTGATATGGGCCTGATTACAATAGCAAATGTACATTTTAAAAGTACAGAAAAATCAGATGTTAGGATTTTGTAGATCAATTTGTTGAATCCAGCCTATTCATCGTCAGAAACCCTCAAGGGTAATGCTCAGGTAGCTTCACAGGCTGGACAAACATACTAATTCCAGGCATACTTTTCCATGTAAGAGATATCTTAATAATCAAAGGAATCTACACCTCCCGCTGCACTGGTTTGCTGGGTAGCTGTCAAAAAACTATCATCTCAGTAGGTTCCCAGGAAGGCCCAGGTAGCGTGGACCAGCCCTGTGGTGCTCAAACGGACCATCACTGAGTCATGAAGGTCAGCATCACCCCTGCGAGGCTCTGGCGGCTGTCCCAGGAACAATCAGACAAGCCAAAAGCTACCCAGTACTTTTAAGTATGTGCCATCATCTTTGCTTCTGCCAGAGGTAAGTAAACATCTTGCATCTGTTGTTTTCACAGTGTTTCCTAAAATAAATGTAAAGAACACGACAGATGCTGAGGTAACAACACCTTTTTCCTTTAAAATCAAAGGCAAGTTTTTAAAGAGACACAAGAGCTAGCATGACTCAGGAAAGCCCTACATCAGGCAGACCAGCTCCACATCACTGCTTAGATGCTTCTACCAGCCAATCTCTTCTGATCTATTTGGGTTAAATCTCCCTCAGTCTCCTCCAAGTTCCCCTCTCCCAGACACTGGGAATTCAGGTAATCACTCTGGATAAAAACAGCTCAGCCTGATGCAGCCCTGATGCCAGTCAAGGCTCTAAAATGCATCATGTTCCCATAGTAGGGACACCTTGGTTGGTGCATTTCTCACAGATCAGAGACTAAAATGAGACCCGGCAAAGGTGCCTGGGGCAGGACTAAGGTGCAAAGTGAAGGGTGTCAGCTTCTGGCACCTTCCCTGTAGCAGGAGTTGGAGGAGGCATCGGATCCAACAAGAACAGTGCTCAGCAGGTGAGCAGGGAGCTGAGCGCTAGGGAGTTCAATACTCACTACAAACTGACTATTGACTTTTTCTAAAATCTGCTTTTCATTTAGTGCCATGGATTCGCCTTTCCGCTTTTTTATTCTCTTCTTCTCTAATCTCTTGCAGGCGTACATCTTCCCTGTCGCTCGGACTTGGCAAGCGCAGACCTGCGAATTAAAGAGAACAATTGCTGGGTAATTCGAAGCAAACGCTGTGTCTGGGTTGCACTTTACTCCTCACGATCTGATCTGATTTAGTCCTTTTAAGGTTAGAGACGGCGGCGTAGCGAATAAAGCACAGGCGGGGGCAGCTGGGGAACCGACTACTGTTTCCAAACCTGCTATGTAATATTGGTTTAATTATTTCACTTTCCTCCGCCTGCTTCCTATCCCACCTCCTTTAGTCTGTGCCCATTGTAATCTGCTCCGCTGAAGCCTGTCCGCACCTCCTCGGACTCCGCTGCTGAGGCAGCGACCTCGGGCCATCGGTAAAATATGAAGAAGGGTGTGACCCTAATTCCACTGTGAATGCAACAGTCGAATACAAAATAATTCTCAAAAGTGTTCTTTTGAGATTACGGTGTCATGAGAGGTTAGGAAAAACTGTCAGCAATTAATGAAAATCAGCCTCTGTCGCATCAGGCTCCTGTAACCTGCAGTGCCTGAGAAGTAAGAAACAGTCTTAACAGAAACTTTCAGAATTACTCACCTCCCCAAAGCCGCCTTTCCCTAGTACCCTGTACTGCCGAAACGTGTTTTTCGTTACTGGTTGCCTGGAAGAAAAGGAAATGAAAAAAAACAAAAAACAAGACACACTACATTTAATGCACTCTCCATGATTTATTTATTTCAGAGTATACTTTTGAAAAGCAAAATAGATAAATATTATATAATCACATTATTTCAAGGTAATCATATTATATAATGTAATATATAATTATGTAATTACATTACTTCAATACTATGTATGGCTTGAACTTTTCAATTCCAACATATTAAGCTGTAATAAAATACAACACATTAGTGAGTCATCAGTATAATTTCTGCTAGCATCTTAGGACCAAGGAGGTTCTGAATCTCCATTATATAGCTTTGGTCTTTGTTAAGCAAAGAGGCCTGAGAGCTTCCAACAAGACATTAATTCTCATGATATATAGGATTTTTTTAAGGATAGTGCTGGGCTAACACTTTATTGCTTTGCTTGGTCTTCAAGACGAGAAAAAGAGCTCCAAAATTCAACCCACCAGAAAATATTTCTGGTGTCTTGACCTTAAACAAAACAGGAAACTGATGTGAAACAAGGAAAGAAACGATCCCAGGAACGGGAGAGGTGGGTTTAGGTGCCGTTCGCAGGAGGGGAGAGCAGGAAGCCGAGCTCCAATCAGTCCGGCCCCGCCACGGGTACCTGCCTCCTGGGAGAGCATCAGCAGTAAGAAGGAATGAAAAACATCTCTTCCCTTTTAAAGGCCAAATTAAGGGTTAAATAAGTCTGTCTCTGTTTCTGAGGGCAGAGTGCTCCCTGACAATCACTAGACAGCATTATTATATGATCTCACAGGATTCCCACAAAATTCTGCTCTACCAAAATGGCTCCAGCCCTACATGTAACTTATTCTTTGTTACCATAAAAGTTTTATAAGGTGATAGAATAAGAACTCTAGATTCAGAGAGATCCGATTTTGTATCCACCACTCCATCACCGAAGTTTTACAATTATATTAGTCATCGATATGGATATTCCTACCGGCTTTGTTTTCCTCTGGCGGGCAGCCAGCCGGCAGAAGGAGCACAAAAACGTGGCTGTTCCCACAACAGTGATGATGAAGTTGATGGCAGTAAGGAATAAATGTTAAAATGAATTCTTTCAGTTATGTACATTATTGGTTTTAAAAGTGGGGGAAGAAAAACATGCAGAAGGCCAAAACTGGAAGAAGAAAATATGCTACTTTCAGGCTTCTGTGAGGATACTGCAAATGCTATTGGGGTTAAAAGCAACAATTAGCAGTGGTAACTACACGCTCAGCAATGTCCCTGGAATAAATGGACCGTGTGACTCCTCCGTTGGAACCAGCAGGCTGTCAGAAGGATCTGATGATCACTGTGCTACTAACATCTCTTCGCTAATTCTAAAAACAGTTCTCCCAGCTTCTTAAGCCAGGCATATCCAACCGCCTGTCACATTCGTTGGGGGAATGGAAAAAGAAAATCCTCAAAGCATTTCAGAAAATTCCTTATCCCAAATGTGAAAAAAGATAGGAAATAGCCTGGCTAGAGATGAATCATCTGATGGGGTTTTTTTTAATTGAAATGGAAGAGTAAATGCTGGATTCAGTAAAGATGGCATGTGGAGCATGTCTTGGCATGAAATGGCTCTCCTCTCTGCCCACCGCTTCCCTTCCCTCTTGTGCAGCAGCTTTGTAGCTTTCCAGGGAGAGGAACTGGCACAGCTCCTTTGATCTCTGAGGCATCATGCTGATACACACCGCTCATGGATCTGGCCCTAACTCATCTGCCGTAATTAATTCCATTTGTGGAAACCGGGGCTTCTCTCAACTCAAGGTCACTGTTACCCAGCAGTGTACGTCTGCTACAGCCCTCACCGACAAGGAGAAGGCAAAGAGCCCTCTCCTTGCAAATTAATACCCACTAAGGCTGCCTGGTTATTAAATGTGCTCAGAAATGTGTAGCCAGTAAATATGGTGCGAGGACATATATGCCATACTTTTGTCTGTTTATAGTGATTTAACAACAGTGATAACTGGTCCAGACAAAAAGTCACCGTATTCAGAGTGTAGCTAAACAGAAAGACAACCGAAGTTGCTGAATGTACTTTAATTGTACCTAACGTGCCTAATGTACCTAATACCATTAAATGGCCGAATACTTGAGCTTTAGAAGCCAAAACAGGCTCCCTGGTGTTTTGGGGTGGATTTCTGTTTTATTCTTTACTTCCCTAGCAAGCAGCATCTGTTTCAGTCTTGCTTAGGCACAGTGTTTGCAAATGCAAATGTCAGAGACTGGATGCTTATCTTACATTTAGCATTATAGATGCACAAGGGTAGGTTATAAAAAAGTGCAATGTGTCCTTCAAGCTGTGCCATGAGTAGCTTGTGGTGACAGGGCCTATGGTGAAATTGGCCACAGACATTTCTCAGAGCACAGGAGATTTGGATGCCTATTTTTTTACAGGCTGTAGGTCTTTTCCTATTCACTTGCCGTGCACAAACGTACTGTGCAAAAAAGGTGCCTAAGCAGCTTGCTGGAGCATGTCACCTTCAGGAGTGCAAGAGAAGGGAGCGGTTGAGGAGTACTCATAGGTGTAAGCACACTCACGGAGGATGAAGGGGAGCTATCCATATCCCAGACACCAATTGCATTCATTGGATCGTCACAGCTGGAGACTCAGCTCATGGTTAAATTGAGTCTAATGCCAATATAACTGTGACTTTTCTATATGGCATTTTCCTGTGGCTAAAGCTATTACCTCTTCCTGAACCTTCTAACAATGAACACTTAAAAACAAATGCTAAAATTAGGAAAGCCTTCCTGGAGTTCTGTGGGAGAGCTTCCCTGGAGTGGAGCTCAGGGAAATGGGGAACGAGTCTTGATGGACCTTCCTGAAGGAGAAGAGTGAAAAGAGAAAAAGAATTGCTGCACAAAGAGGGCCATAAATGGCAAACATTAGGATGAGGCATTGGTAACAATGAAGAAAGGCCAAACTGTCTTGAAGGCAAAGGGAGCAAACATACTATCTCAGCGGTCAGATTTTAAGCGTATTCTACAGACTTTGCACGGAAAGCAAAAATAAACCCTTTGTATTCATTTTTAATTTAAAAAAAAAATTGTGACACTTACCTTTCCAACCATTTCCACTGGAGAAACCTGTCGAAGTACATGCTGTTTAGGTATTCTTGGAATGGTTCCCCACTCAGGTGGTCAAGGACAGATCTATCTCAGATGAAAAGGATATATAAGCATTTTATAATCCTGAACTTGGAGCAAAACAGAAACAGAACAAGAGGAGAAAATCCAGACTTCTTGTATGGTAGGATCATTTCACTTCTACTTTATTTTGTACTTTATTTTACTCATAGTTTCAGACTAGGAACAAAGTGATATGTTTGATTTATTTCATAACAGGAGGCCTTATACAAGCTGAACAGTAATACGTACTGGTTACGCTTGCTGAAAATTAACAGGGTGTCTCCCACTGACTTCAATGGACTTTTACAAAGGCTGTTAGTCACTAGACAACAAACGTCTTTGCTTCTGTTATTAAATTAACACCCTCAGGAACCGAGCTCCTAAACTTTGGGGGATGTTTACCACTGGATTGAAAATTTCTAGCTGAAGCTCATTTCTGTCAAAGAGGGACTATCAGAGGTGTTATTTTGAGTAAGAAAAATCAATATTTCAATTCCTGCTATAGAGAAGAAGTAGTAACTGTGATTAAAGTCAAAGGGCTTTTCCTAACAGCTATGTGCTTTGTAGAGTAAAACAGAGGAAAGAAAGTCTGAAAAGGGGTGAGGATTTGTTTCTGGATCAAGAAAAGAATTTTTGGGCTCATGCGGTGGATGCAAAGTCTTTTGCATAATCAAAGGAATAAAGGAATAAAAAGGCCAGTCTGCAAATGTGAGAAATATGTTGCTTGTGACGGGCAACAAGCAGCCAGAGACCAGCAGACAGCTCATAAGAAAGGCCAAGGGTTCAGAGCTAAGAAAAGATGGGCTGAGCTGAGAGCGCTGCCTGAGATGAAGGTGGTTGTGTTTAACACGGGGGTCGTTCACCTCCTGGGTTTGGTTCTTGCCTTGCTTACTGGGGCTCCTGCACCCACCTCTGCTGGCAGCATTGGTGAGGACAACACTCGGTTTTGGGTGAAAAATGCCCACAAGAAATTAGTATTTCTTTCTCGGTGTATACAGACACTTTTGTGTCTGTATCTAAGGGTATACGGACACATTTCCAGATTTTGCTGGAGGAGGAAATCCTCTCTGAAGGACTACTCTGGTTTGGGAATGGATAATCTATGTCTTACTCTGGGGCAGTTCTAGACCTGAGCAAACAATTCACCACGAATAATGTGTCTCCTCAGTTTAGTTCCTCCCTGTTCATGAGTTTTTGGAATTTCTTAGCTGTTTGAATATTTTTTGGTAATTCTTGCACCATCTATTTGGAACAGGCAGGTAATTGCACATATTCAGCATTCAGAAGTCGAATTGTTGTTGTCTTCATTAACTTTGATTGGACACAGATCATACAGTTTCTCCTAAGTGGTTTCAAGCTTACAAAATAAAATAAAAAGTATGTCTTAATGAACTTTAAAAAATGTCCAAATTCAAAGGCAAAATTCTAAGGGAAATTGGAGGGGGGCAGGAGCAGACAGTCAAAATATGAAAGGTCAAAGCAGAAGTTAGAGCTCTCCATGCGTTTCTCCCACAGACTGATCTTATCTATGAAGATGTGTCTGAAACTCATCCCTGTTCCTGCTCTTACAGGATAGCAAGCTTCACATTTGTATGTATGCCTCCCTTTTTTGGTCCGACTGTGAACTCTTCCAAAATTAACATTATTCAGTACATTTAGTAAATACCAACAGCAAGTTTTTAAAACTTCCTTTTGACCCCATTTCGGTCCATGTGAAATGATCAGCATATTTATTAACAAGGTCTCAAACCTGGCTCATTTATCTGTTTCAGTTGAGACGAAGGAATGGCTGTCACTGAATACAAGCCTGAATTAAGTGGTGTCCAACGCTAGCCTATTCCATTCAGTTAATTAAAAGCTGCACGTATTTTAAAGAACAATAGCTGCCTTTCAGCAGTTGTTTGCTTTTTAGTTCCCCTCTTTGGCAACAACAAAGTGCATTTTAGAGGGAACTGTCAGCTTTTAAACCGATTTGAGAACTGGGAACAGGCATCAGGGGGGTTTGTGTCGAGCACAGCTCTGCCTTTGTCACTGGGACTGGCACACACAACTGGTGCGAGTTATACAAGCATCTCTACATGACACCAGGCCAATGCAAGGAAACTGGTTATGTTATAAGAGAAGGCCAGAAATAACCCACATCTCCTACCAACGCAAAGAATAACTGAAAACAGAAAAGGTCAATGAAATGAGTCAAAACAATGAATGACAGCAGAGCGAATTTTACAAATCCCCATTACATCATCCAGGGAAAACAAACCGTGCTCAGCCAGAAACCACATGGGCCGGCTTGTGATGGTCCCTCCTTTTCATATTTTTATTGGTTTATGATCTACTGGCATGAACATACTCAGGTCAGTGTTTGCAAATGCAGATTGCATACCTGGAGCTTTAGCACATAATAATACAAATCACCTCGCCGCTACAAAAACTGAGAAGCCTCTTCCCAGGCAAAGGATGAAATAACGCGCATTCGTTTGAACACCACAGAGAGACAGAAAGCATTAAAAAAGCCCCATTCTCCTGGTGAAGATTTTCTGGAAAAGCCATGTGGAGCAAGTTTGCACATTCCTCTGTCTAAATGGACTGTATAGCCACTTAATTTTTATTCACTTTGAAACAGAGATGTTTTCTTTGGATACATTACTATTGTAGCTCTTTTCACACAGCATGAAATCCATGGCTGGTTTACTTGGCTAGAACACTCTGTCAAATACCTGAAACACTAAGTGCCTGTGTGTAGTGTATATAATGGCATGGAAATATTTATTATATTTTGTTCAGCTGAAATGACTTCATTGCTTGTCAGCTATGCCTCTAGGATCAGGAACATAGGCTGAAGATACCTGCTTCACGTTCAAATTGAAATGTTTCCCTTTACCTGACGCATTCCTTACAAGCTGGTGACTGCAGCCCTGCAGTCTTTGGGTACCGAGTTATACTTACTTTGTACAGTGAGAGAATAGCTCTTTGCAGGGGCTGTTTTCGAGTTTCTCCTCTGCCTGTTGGATAAGATCTTGACTGACTTCGGGAACACAGGCTGGAGACTGGGGAGAGAAGAGAAGGGCACATTATGTCTGCCCAGAGCTGCTTCCATTCAATTCCAGTGGTTGTGTAAAAGCAAAGGGGCTTTACGTCAAACAGCAGTAAAATAGGATACCGTGGTAACTCGCTCCACATTCCACTCTATCCTCACATTGCTTTTCTGCCTTCTCCGGTACCTTCACCTCCTTGCCCAGCCTCATGAATATGCAGGACCCACTCCTTGCCAATTCTTTGAACTGCTCCCTTGCATCCCATGAAAAATGTGCTGGCTTGAACTGTGTACAGGCCATTCTCTTAAACAAAAGAGAATTTGCCCAGTGTTTTCATTTCATTGATGATTCATTGTGCTGTCTGAAAAATCCATTTATTTTCTTTTTTTTACCTCCTTGCCCAGCCTCATGAATATGCAGGACCCACTCCTTGCCAATTCTTTGAACTGCTCCCTTGCATCCCATGAAAAATGTGCTGGCTTGAACTGTGTACAGGCCATTCTCTTAAACAAAAGAGAATTTGCCCAGTGTTTTCATTTCATTGATGATTCATTGTGCTGTCTGAAAAATCCATTTATTTTCTTTTTTTTTTTTACCAGCAAAGCAAAACAACAGCAGAGCGTTGGTATTTATTGATTTATATATAAGTAATATAAAAAGATGCTCGCAAAAGTGTCTGGACACGTTAATTCATCATTAGAAGGACAAAAATAATCCAACAGTTTTGAAATAATCATTTCAAAAAGGAACTCTGCCAACCAAGCACATAAAGTCTTTTCATCCTCTCCTCCTTCTAGAGAGAATGTACATTCAGCCCCTTCAAAAAGCCCTTACCAAAGAAAGGTCTTTTGCAATATGCCTTGATGGTTAACCAGTTTAGGACCTTCGGGACTAATTATCTATAAAGACAGTTTTTAGGCAGTCCACATTCTTACTCATTGACAGTATACTGTAATTATATAAAAAGGTGTATACGCATGTGTGCGTATGCACGTATTTATAGACATTTCTCCCACTGACATGAAAGCCCCTTTATATAACCAATTGAATTTGGGTACTTTCAATAAATCCAGCCACAGATGTCAAAATCCTCTTTCCTCGCAGAAGCCTTAGTACTCGGTAAGGTTCCCCATCCATGGCCACGACCACCAGATGTGCTGAGTGGGTGGGTCACAGAGCATCATCGCTCATTCCTGGCCAGATGTTCTCATTAACTCACCCTTAGATGGGGATATCTTGGCAAGCACTGAAATGCACTGCAGGCAGAGTTCAAAAACACTGGGAATGAGGACAGAGGAAGGGGCAGAGGTGGAGCCAGAGAAAATCTCCAGCATGGTGAAAGCTGAATTAAGTCTTTTATCTTTCCTTCCCACTGTTGAAATGTGAATATGATCTTGGTTGTGACATGAAAAAGTAAGTTTGTTCCACTTGAATGTTTTTAAATAGGAACATGGCTTACAGAACTGTCTGTGCATGCTGCGTAATGCAGTCTCACTATTCAACCTTGACAGACAATTTGCAGAACATGCTGGATATCTTTGACCTCACTGAAATATTTCCTCATTTCCTCCACATATTCCTCCATTTCCTCAAAAAAAGGTATCTAGGGAACGCCCACTTTTAATCACAGACAGAGTATACGGTTAATCTAAGAAGTGTCACAGTTTCTTGAGAGGCAGATGAGGCCCCACATTATCACCTAAAAGAGACAAAGCCAGATTTTTCTCAGCCACTGAGGGTGACAGGAACTGAGAACTGTAGAACAAGCCTCAGTAAATCAGACAGCTTACAGAAATTCCTAACTGTAGATGTCCATGACTAAATCTAAGACCCAGTTTTAGTTCAAGAGAGTAAGTAGAGGCAACAGTGAAGCAGTGGAAGAATAGGAAAAAAACCTCAAAAGTCCTGTTTTCCAGTCCTACAGCTGCTGCATTGAAACTACCGGGGAAAAAAAAAAAAGAGAAACAAAAAGACTTTTAAAGCAATATTCAGACACAAACCAAAGCCTAATGATTACCAGTATTTCAGCTGATTTCAGCTAGGAACTGTATGAATTAATAGCTGCACTTCATAGTTTGCATACTCAATGGGGTGTGTACACAAGCTCATCAGCAGCCCAAAGCTCGTACATGGCTGCGTGAGTCCACTGCTTGGAGACCTGGTTATCTTGAACATCTCTCTGATTTACAGGGTACAGAAACACCACTGAACTCCACAGCCTTTGTACTGCTGTGAAACAGGGGTGTCTTCCAATGTGGATGGAGTTGCACTTCAGTAACATTGATACTTGGGCCTCTAATTGAAGTTACTACTAATTAAATCTAAAACTTGTCTGCATTTATAGGCCAAAACTGGGATACAAAAGCTAAGTACAAAACCTCGTAATTAGTCATTTAGACCGAGTGACCTGATTCTTATTCATGCCAGGCAACCACATTTCCCATTGGGAATTCATTTCCTAATGGGAGGTAAGCTGCCTTGAGGTTAGTGTTGAAGATCATGCCCATGATGCATTATTATAGCAATAATTCCATCAAATTTTGTCTGAGGTCAAAGTACATTAAAAAAAATAATTAGAAGTATCAGCTACCTCTTTTTCATAAAGAAGAAATGAAATTCTTAAAGGGAAAGGGGAGAAGAATGAGCACAAGAAACTGTAAGACAATGTGGGAAGTATTTAAAATTGGCACGAACTGTGATTCGTCTCTCCAAGTTTGTGGGAGATACAGTCACCACTTGATTTTTCAAAACCACTCAGTGCTGACCTTTGAATCTTTGCTTCCTCTGAGCAAATCGAGAGCAAGCTAGCAATATCAAGGTAGGTAAAGACATAAATACACTGACATCCAGTACACGGACTAAAGCCTTACAGTGTAGTGCAAACACTTTACTAGACCACTTCATTTTCTATAACAAAAACCTACTTTTTTTTCACAGGCTGATCATTTCCAAAGGTTTCGTAGGCCCAGCAAAACATTTTGTGTCATTATGCAGCCCTTCATAGTGTTCAGGGAAGAGCAGCTGCACCACGTGGACGGGAGGAGTATACCCAACCCTTTCCAACTCTGCGTATAGCTCTAGGGGGTCTTTGTATGAGCCTTCCTGAGATTGTCCTTGAGACTTCATAGGTCCCACTGCTCCCATTAAATAACCATGACTGCCATTTCCCCTGTTTGAGTACCGTGCATACCTACAGCCTTCAAATGTTCAAACAAAGCCAGAAACAATTACAGGCCAAAACCCAACCCACCAACCTACTTTTACTCCCCTGGAGAACAATTAGGTAGCACAGGTTATGAGTGTAAGAAAGCATTTGAATCCCAAGAGCCAAAGTTTCCAAAGGTAACACCTTGGCCACTTACAGAAGAAAAAGTTGCTTCTTCCCTGGAGAGGTGCAAAAGATTTCTGCAGCCCCAATGAAATGGTTATTAACACCGTTCTCCCACTGCATTATGGGTAGTGGCTGTAAAAGCAAATTCGGCTTTTACAGGGGAACAGAGACACCTTTTCCAACATGTTTAACGTCCTGAGGCAGCTAGGAGAGCTGTACACCACGATTAAGGCCATTACATCTGAGCATGTGGCAAAGAATATTCTGCTAACTCTTCAGAAACACCTGCAGAAACCTTTTACGTTTTCTTGTATTCAAAACAAAACGCTGGGTACTTTTAATGAGTACAGTCCTATATTTCCTCTAACGGCTATTCTGTTTCCTGAAGGCAAAGAAAGCGATTATAGATCTCACTTATGATAATGTCAATCAGAAATTATGCCAATCAAGTCAACAGAGTAACACTAGGGTAAAGGTGATGGAACCAAAACCATGGCCCAAAACTGGCAGTGCAAAAAGTGCTTAAATTAATCCAACAACAAAAATTTCTCTCATTACATTATCCTTTTTGACCAGACCATTTAATAAAAGTCCAAAAGTCCAAACTATTTTCACCAGGTTTTAATCAAAATCTCCTGTCTCCTGTATCTTCTCATTTATGGCCAGAAACTGAAAACCTTTATATAAATATTTTGCTGGCAAAGCCACATCTCAGTTTTGTGATGCCCTCTTGTTTAATTTTAAAGAAAAGAACGCAACTAGGAATTGGATTAGTGATTATCTGAGAAACAAGAAATGCATATTCAGTTACTTCTGAGTGCCATTAACACACTCTGAGAAAAAAAGTCTCCACTTCTAAATTTTCTAACTTAAAAGACAAAAAGAGGTCCTCCCAGCTGCTCTCCCATTTCAGTAAATGGCATGAAAACAGCTGAGATGTTATGCCGCACTTGTTCAAGGTTAGTTGCGTTCGTGCCCACAAGAATTTGGCGATTGCTATTTGTTTCAAAATAAGCCTCTGGGCCTGCAAGACACTTCCCATATTTTGCTGAGAGGTTGATTGTGGCTTCTCCTCTTTCATCTCCTCCTCAACAGGATGCAACCACTGATAAAGAGCACGGTGGCTAGGTTTGAAGCTGGATGCAATATCACCTATAAATACCAGGTTCTTGGTGGGAGCGGAGAGCATTGCAAGCCAAATGCAATCTGGTCTTTCCTGCACTAGCGCAGTTGTCCCCGGCAGCCAGAATGCCAGGAGACCCTTGCCAGGCACCTGTGTGTGTGCTGTGTCTGGCACTGCCCACATCCCAGCACTCTGCACCTCACTGAAGTACTGAAAAGCAGTAAAACCTGATTCAGATCAGATGAACGCTTCCAGGCTGTGTAACTCCCTATTACCTGTTATTTTGAATGTCACGTTGCATCACTGTGCTTTAAAATGTGAACTTTCCTTTTCTGACAGCTCTGTAAGTTTTGCTGCAGGCTACTTCACTCAGCCCTTCAAGCCACAGGATTTGTTGACCTTCACTGAACAGGACAGCAAACAAGCCTTCTCATAAAACCATCTCTATACGTTTGCCATGGTACTTACAACGTATCTCTGATGGTGTTTCCCCTGTGACTGTGTGGAGGACACCTGACCTTTTGTCAATCTATCAGCTAAGCAAATTCTTTACAAAACAAGTTGAAATGCCAGCACTACCAAGGGAAGGATTCAGAAGACCTTCTCTGACAATTTTACTTTTTCATCAAAACATGTTATTTGTTCTAATTGTTCTTAAGACAGAACTTCCAAATGTTTAAAATGAATTACTTTGGTCAAGATGTAGTACACTATAGGTGTTGCCTCCAAGTCTGTGGAAGTGAAAGCAGGCAGCAGAGATTTGCAACGTCAATGAGCAAAAGCATTTTGCTGCCAACCCAGCAGTTGGGGTTAGCCTTTCTAAAATTGGGGTGGGGTGAGTAGCAGGTGTCCCTGTGTAACTGACTCCGATCACTGTCGATAGCTGTACGGAGCCCGGAGCAGATGGACACACAACACCAACCTGCATGTGCAGAGTTGGTATATTGTCTGCAGCACTGCTGTTTCTGTAGGAAAAGTGCCCAAATGACAAAGAGAAGTGAGAGTGTGTGCCGAGACTCCAGCTAGAAACACGTATCCAGTTGGGGTCACCACCGTTTGAGAAACATATAGAGAGCTGATGGGAGCACCAAGTGCCTGGAGGGTTGAGAAACATGCTTGGGAAGAAAGATGCCAATGGGAAGCGTTGAGGAATTAGATTTGTTTAGTCTGGAAAAGTAAGAGTGAAATATAATAAAGGTCTTTTAATATAGAAATGTTTTTAATAAAGAGGGTAGGGATCAATTATTCTGCATGTTCTGCTCTACACTGGGGGAATGATGTGAAGGAATCCACTTAATTGGATATGAAGGCTTTTTTTCTAATTTTTCACAGAAGGAAGCACAAGAGCAGGCATATGAATATTATGGAATCCGTTCTCAGAGGTCTGAAAGACCTCCAAGGGCAGACAGACATCTGTTGACGATCTAAGTGTATTTGATCTCTGTTCAGTGCAAGAGGCTCTTGAGCCCTGTCCCAGCCCTTTGTACCAGTGATTTTGCAGACATTGGACTCTGTAAAACACAGGCACATGGCATGGCCTTGAGAACAGATGAGGAATTGAGTTTGTATGCTGAGTGCTCACCAAAGGAAACCTGGGGCTCTGAGCAAAGGAATAAGTATCTTCTTTGCAAATGGACAGTCCTGCTTCAAAGACACTTGTCTCAATCATCATTGTCTCCTACAAAAAAGAAATAGCTTGCAGAACCCTCAACTTCCGATCAGAAAAAGGGATAGCATTGACTTTGGTCAGACTGACTTCACAAGAAACAGAGCAGGTCCATAGTCCGGAGGTAATTCTTTATCCTTACACAGTGTCTTTCATCTAAGAACCTCGAAATATTAAAGCTTCATTGGATGATTAAGTCTTCTTGAGCTAGGTGGCAATCTCACAATATTTTACAGAACAGCGAACAGGGAGGTTAAGAGTTGTGTTTTGCAGAAGAGTTGATCACCATCTGTGACTGACATCAAAGAAGTCTCATTGAGATAAATGAAAGCTAGAGATGGTCAGATGCCTCAAATCAGGCCATTTGTGGCAATTAGTGAACAAGGAACAGAAACCTAGAAATACAGGCTTTCATTTTATACCAACTCTTGCCAGTGGATGTGAGTCATTCACAGGATCTTAAAGCATGACTGTTCATCACTACAAAAATTGTATGAACCAGAGAGATAGCACACTCTTTAGATTGAATAGACTTCACACAAACTTTTGTCATAAGCACAACTGCTTTCCTGGCAAGTTTCAGACATGCAGCCATGATACTGGAACAGGATGAGTTATTTTGAAAGTCACTTGCATAAAAGAAATAATGTGCAGCATATGTTATGTCTCAGGTTATGAAAACATCCCACAACAAACTAGCTTAAAACAATTAAAAATGTTTCAGTCAATGGACAAAAGTTCAAGCCATAACTTTCCTTGAGCTGTCTCCGTTTTCAAGCAGTTGTGTCTTAATGATACGCGTATTTTCAGATGTTGACAGCAATTTTCCACATATAATCTATTTGCAAATCTCCACACAGACTTGCTACTAGCAGAGACCTCAAAACTATGAAAGGAACAGGCAAAAATGAACTTTGGTGTGAGATGGTGCATGATGGGAGGAGAAGAGTTCATACACAAAAACCTGGAAATACTGGCTTCATCCAGCTGTTCTGTTGCTGCATTTGATTTGCACTCACACAGCTGCGATCCAAGACCAGTAACGGAGAGCAATGGTTTGTGTCAAGGATGGGAAGTCTGCCACAGGCAATGCCATTTCTGCTGTTGCTCTTGCAGAGTCGCGTTGTTCTCCAGATGTTTGAGGAAGGCTCAGCTAGCAGGGAGAGTCGTTACCACAACAGGTAGCAATGGTTTTGGCTGTCAGGGGTGACTGTTCTCAGTCTCAAACACTCATAAGGAGTCATGAGGAGGATGGTAATCAGAACAGTTACTAGAAAAAGGGAGACTAGGCAGATACATGCAAGTCATGCTGGTTGGTAGGCGCAAAATCAGGGAAAGACAAGTTTCTGTGCTCAGGTAATGCATATTTTCAAGGAACTGGCCCGTGGTATCTCCGGTGGGGTCGGCACTGCTGCCCTCAGGGCAGGAACACGCCAGCGCAGGGCACAGCCTGGGCTCTGCTTGCCCCACCGCCGGGAGATGTCTGGAGCCACTTTGGGTGACTCTGATGTCCCTCCACCTCCCCACTTTGGACAGGGACAGGCCAATGCCAGCTGAGATTCAGTCTGAGCTACAGCCTGGGAAGTACTGACCATGCAGCTTGTGACTGATGGAGGGGAAGCGTGAAGGGGCTGACGGTGAGAGTCATAGAATCACAGAATCATTTAGGTTGGAAAAGACCTTTAAGATCATCGAGTCCAACCGAGAAATGCAGAGGAAAGCAATTGAGGAGGAGATAGAGTGTTGGCGGTACTTTCATTTTGGAAAGTCCGGGTTAGGCATGTGTTTCAACCTGGTGAGGGAAAGGTTCCCAGCACTGTCACAGCGCACGCAGTCTCCTGATGCCTTTTGGTGTTATGCACAAAAATGTTGGAACATTCTTTTTACTTGCCCTGTGTCTGATCTTGTCTGTTCGGTTTTAGCTGTATATGTAGTAAACAGCCAATTCTACATCAGAAGCAGCTGCAACACTTTAAGTAATCAACTTCTGCATTTTCCTTTTTATTTTTTTTTCTTACCACAAAGTCATCTGGGTCTGTATGAGGCAAACCAGTAAAGCACAAGGCTTCATAATTCCAGGATATTTGCTTTGAGATGACAGATGTAGGAATTGGCAGTGAGGTGGATGGGGAGCATGGAGAGCAGCTGTGTTATTAGTAGCAATTTATCTATTACGACAGCGTGTAGACATTATACCTAAGAATGGGGGCCCGTAATGCCAGGCACTACATACACATGTCATGAGAGCTAAAGCTTCCAAAGCAAACCAATCCCACTAGCCCTGGGAGTGGGAACGGGGGCCAAAGACATGAAATACCTCACCCAGGATTGCAGAGTAGGTCAACGACAGAGAAAAAAATTGAAAGCAATCCTGTTCTCTGATCAAATGGTATTTTCAGTACTGAGGGCAGGATCACTCGCTGGTAGCTAAATGAAGCAAATCAGCAGTGCCTATCAACTGTGGGGTTTGTTTGGTAGCTGCAAGCTGATCTGGAGTCATGATGAATCTGTTTTCCCTCATATTCTACTAAACTATCAAAACGTGTTGACACACAATAAAATACAATGATTGAAGACAATAGAGCCCTCAGCAAACAGCTGAACATGTTCTTCTTCCTGGAGGGATTGTACTAATCCATCACAAAAGGCAACGCTAACCACCTCAGTTCATGAACTCATTTACTGCAGTAGATGTCGTGTACCTTCAGGTCGACTTGCTTGCTTCGGACTTGCTGGGCTGCTTCTTGGGCCTTGGCAAGCCCACTGGCAGGAAAAGGACAAGTTTCTTCTCTGGCTTTCCAGCATCCTTCCTCTTTGGTGCTGGGATACAAGTTGTGGATGTGCTTCCTTGGAGAAACTTAGCAACCACTGAGGTTTCCTTTCTGACAAGCGCATAGAAAGTATAGGAAGCATTTTTCATGGCTCTCCTGTTAATCAGCAACAGGACCTGCTATCTAGCTATGCTTTGTTTTTCCTGTTTTCAGTAGACTTTTTTGTAGCTGCTCCTTTCTAGAAACCACATTTCTCTTCCTGATAGTGGCAAACAAGCAACTGCCATGCAAATGGTGTGAGTCAAAATGTTTCCTACATAAAGCTCTTCAATCCAAAGTGTGGTTTCTTTGGAATGTTAAATGACTTTATTCAGAGAAATTTGGGGGTGTAACCACAACATGAGTTTCGGAGCAACAAAGGAAGGGAAAAGATTGCCTAGATCAAGAAGGAGAAATTTCTTACTGGCTCGTATAGGTGACCAGAGGAAATCTTAAACACTCAAGGCCCCACAGAAAGTAATTCTGAAATAACAAATTGTCCCATGAGACAAAATGTAGCTGTTTCATCAGCTTCTTTTGCAAGTGCACTGAATCCGCTGCAGACTTTATACTCTTCAATTAAACAGAAACACTCACCGCAATCCCAACCAGCTATGGGGTTTTGGTACAGCTTAGATTAAGAACCTAAACTGGTCACCACGGAAGCTATGCTTTTGACTTCAATTAGTGAGAAGTCCTGGGCCTCACAAGAAGTCCTTGGCAAGATATTTTTCCGTATCTTTAAACTCTAGTCCTTCCCCACCCATACTGTTTTAATAATTCTTTGGAAACCTGCTTATAGAGACTTCTTTACCAAAGAAATAAATTTTTCCTCCTTTCTGTAGACGCATAGGTTTATTGGTGTAGGGGTGCTCATAAACTAGCCAGCTGAAATTGTTTTATATAAACTGGTTTTAAAGTGGGGGAAGGGAAAGTACGTCTTACTTGTTGCCTTTTTTTCCACTTTAAAAGCATTTTGCACACAGATTGAAGGATGAAAACACAGATGAACCAACCAGTACCAGTAGCTGTCAGCAGGATGAGGGAGGATAGCTTATGAAACAGAATAGAAAAGACGACTAATTAATACTAACCAGGATATTCTGGTTACCCAAAAGTTAGGGTCCCCACACAATCCTTGGAAGCGTCATTGGTTCAAAAGGTAACCTCTTTTGCTAGCAACCCAACCGAATCACTGCTACAGTGCATTACTACAAGCAGCCAGATGTTTGATAAAGAACAGTATTCTCGCCATTAGTAACAACAAAGATGACAGGACAATTTTGAAAGCTTCTGTTCTCAGAAAGTTTTTTTCTCTCCTCACATGTGCTTAATAGGTTTGGATAGCATCCAGGGTCCAGCCTCTTATCAGAACCTTTCTACCTGTTCATGTCCTCCTGCACTGATGGATAGCCTAAACATTAGCAAGCAACCTTATGTTGCAATAGTCATAGCTTGGCTTCCTCTGGTAAACCGAATGTCATTTGTTCCATTAAAAAAAAATCTCTAAATCTATAAACACTCATTTACAACCTCAACGTTATTGAATGGCTTTCTTGCAGGAAAACAAACAGATCCCTGCTTGAATTCACTCCTCTGAGACGTAAGCCTGTAAACATGAGTAACCCTTCCCTTGCAAGCGATCCTCGCACGGAAGCCCACGAGGTATTTGCTTTGCATGAAGGTAGCTCATGCATGAAGGTCTGATCCGGGCTCCACTCCAGTCAACGGCCGTAGTACCAGCAGTTGCAGTGGGGATTTTGCAGAATTTGCCTTCCTCTTCCATTAGCAGGTCAAAATCCGGAGGAAACACTTGAGTGAAGAAATGAAAATCCAAAAGAGAGTTTGGGAAGGCCTTGAAAAGGATTAGGAAGTGAATTAAATAAACATCAGGCAGCAAGCAGTGGCCCACTCAGAGAAAGACTGGAAACACCCACAAAAGCAAACAAAATCACAGCCTAGCACTGCTGGAAACAGGGCATTCCCTAATCACCTGTGTCACACGATCCATTAACGATCATATGGTAACAGCCATCTGCAAAGAACTGAGAGGGAAGACATTTATTGTAGGAGATGACATACTGTTTGCAGTGGCATATTCCAAAAACTCAGCTTTGCTTATTGGACAAACAGCATCTGTGCCAGAATAATAAACTTGCTATACGCTTGATTTTTGACGCCATTCAGAGTCTGGCTTGATTAAAAAATAATAAATTAACATACAAACTGAGGCTTGGCATGCAGGTTAAGTGAGTTTTGTAAGTGTAGCTGCTTTACTGGGAAAAAAATGTTGAACATGAATAGTTTGAAGTGTCACATATCCGCAACTTAAATATGCTGATTATTTTAAAATCCACTTGTAATCAAAACTTTTCTTTTTAAAATCTTCTTATTTTCTTATTTTTTACACTTATCTAGTCCTATTTTAATGAATTGAAATATATTTGTTTTCTGTGAAATTTAAAACATTCCTTATGATAATGCTGTGATTCCTGGTTCCAAGTTAAAATAACATGCTCTAACATTATTAGCTTAGTGATTCTTCTAGTTGCACCATCCCAGCCAAAGGTGTCAGCCTCAGGCATCTCATCTGAATTCGCCTGGCCCATTCTTGTGAGGCTACTCAGCTACTGAAGTCTCTGGATGTATTTCCAGAATCCTAATTTCCTATTACAAGGGAATCAGATATGAAATAGGGTATGTTTAACTTCCATTTTCATCATGTACCTCTTCATTCTCTTCTTTGTTGGGATCAAGCATACGGTTGCCTGTTACTGCTTCTGAGTTTAGCACAATGCATCCTGAGCTCAGAGAGACGTTTGTTGACCCATTACGCTTCTGGCTTTAGAAATCCAAAGCTGAACCAACTAGGAAAGTGGCTGCAAGTTGCAGTGGGTGGCTAGAAGGGCTGTGGAGGTCAAGTGTTCAAAGGGCTCTCGTAGCATTGAGAAGTTGTGCACAGAAACCTGCATGGATACACCATACAACGTAATTCAGTGTATTCTGCATTACACCTAGCGTGGAATTCACTTCATTGCACTTTAATTATCTGAAAACCGAGACATCAAAGTCTCCCTGGGTTCCCTGTGGTCAGTGGGCAGAAAGAGGGACCTCATCTCTCCTACCCAGATGCCTCCCTGTGTTTGGACAACCAAGGCTGCAATATGTGTGTTGGGAGTGTAAGAGGCTGGGCTCAACAGAGGTCTATTTTAATGTCATTCTGTGCAAATGCACAAAAGCCATCTCCTGCAGGTTTCTGGATGTTTTGCAAGCCACTTTTTCGGACAGCTGGAAAAGGCTAATTCCTTTTTTCCCATGTGGGCAAAATTTTCAGGCAGAAGCAGCTGTTTCTGGGAAAGCTGAAGGAACCTTAAAGGGTTAGAACTAACTTCCCTGGACATAGGATAATCCATACGAACTGAGTATAAGTGACGAGGGGTATGCAGAGGGGATAGGGAAAAGATGACCCCCTGAAAATGAGGGGAGGAAACTATGATGAGCATATTCATTAGCCGAGGGCAGACAAGTACATCCTTCCTGTTTTCGGATAATCCTGAGCAGACGGCTCTTTATTTGCACAGTGTCCTCAGCCCTTTCAGATGCCCTGGCTAGTCTCCGAGAGGAGTCAAAGCAGCCTGGGGGGCCTGCCCTGCCTCAGCAGACAGATGTGAGCCAGGTTTACATGTGCGGTTAACATCAATTAGCTGAAGCAAGTTTCCGTTTTCCAAAGGGTCAAGTCAGAGTAATTCCAGCAAACACAGGGAAGCTAGAAGGCTTTTGCCCACTGACCAAGTCATCCCAATGATTTTCCTGACCACAAATGACAAACAGTTGAGAAGCATGTGAACTCGGGAGTGTGATCTCTCCAGAAAAACAAGGAATGAAAAGCAGAGCTTCAGCTAATAGCACTGCTTAACATAAAACCAGTGTAGTTAATGACGGCGGCCCAAACCTTCAACTAGTCTGAACAAATGCATTGCAGTTGCAGCCCTCCTTAAGTCTAAAGGAGAGGACACAGGACTGCCCAAGGACCTATGCTGGGACAGCATCACTGGGACAGAGCAGGCTCCAGGTTGTTTCCATAGGCTCTCATGCAGTTTGGCACCATTGCAAGAGACAGAAAATCCTCAGTAAGTGTTTAGTTAACTAACATTTGTATTACAAACAGTGGGTAAAGGATGAGGAAATAGAACTTGAGCAAACCGTGAGAAAATGCCTTTTAGTCTGAGACCACAGCAAAGGGACTCCTAATCAAGGCAACACTGATTTTTTTTAGATTCCTCTGCCACACTATATTACAGCCTGGTCCCAGTGATAGAAGAATGCTTATTAAAATAAATCCTGATTAGAAAGCATTAATTTGAGTAACAAGGTTGCCGTTCTGCTGCTCAGATATTTTCCCAGAATTGAACTTTGGAAAGATGAACTTATGCAGAAAGTACGCTGAGAAGGTACTTTCCTGGACTAAGACATAGTGATCAGCAGAGATATCGATCGTGCTGTCTCTGGAACAACAACAAGAATTATGAATTGATTTCTCTGGAGACTGGATTACGTATCGATTATGCTTGCTGCAAAGCATACCATCTCTGGCTAAAATGGTGCCTGCAGAGCAGTGAAGTCAATAGAAAGGGGAGATGAGAAATCCATTGAGTCAAAGGGTTAAGTCCCAGGGCAATTAATTAAACAGCAAACTCTCCTTGGCTTAAGTAAGGCCAGGATTTCTACTTAAGTATTTAGCATCCTGAAAAGTGTCCTAATAGGAACCCAAAGGACACAATGAATAACGCTTTGAGCAAGTAAATAATTCTCGCCCATCCTGAATCCATGTAACACACTGTGTTCAGACAGACACTTCATTCATTGCTTACTTCAACTGGGCCATTAATGAAATGCATAGGGTTTAGAAAAACCTGAAAACTAGCTGCAGAGATAACTCTTGGACCAAGCCTTAAGGGACCATCCACTATAGCCACTGAAAATCGATACTGTATTGGCCTTTTATCAGCAAGATAATAAGCTTACAGGGTGACGGAGATGACTCGTTGGATATAAGTGATATAAGCTGAATTTGTCTGAGAAAGGTAACAATGTAGAAAACAGTCCCTGAAGGCTCACCTTTCAAAACACAAAGCCTCTGTCTGGTATTAAACTCTGCAGATTGCTTTACAGAAGCTTAACGTTTCTTTCTTTCAGAGCTTCCCTTACAGTGACATTCAGCTTCTCTTTTGGCCATTCTAAAAACTAATTATAACATGTTCCCTCGAAGGCATTTAGTAAAACTAAACAGTTAGAGGAAGAGGTCTCAGTACTTGAATCCAATTCTTGGTACGGTAGACCTGCCCTTCCAGGATTCAGCCAGCATCATTAAAAAGCGATACACGAAACTTTCCTTATGGGAGATGGGAGTCTTTAGTGATCAGCAAAGATGACTCAGAAGCGCAAGTGCTGAAGTTTGCATTTATTTTGGTGGTGCAAATAGAAAGTGGGAAAGAAGTCTCAAGGAGAGAGCAACCAAAGGCAAAGATCCTCGTCATCAAGATTAGAGCAACGGTATGCAAAAAGAAAACTACTCTTTGGCAATGCACAGCGCTGAGAGAGGGTGTTTGTGAGCAGGAGCCTGGACTCTGTTGCATGGCTTTGTCCAGCAGGAGGGCTCATACATAATTTTAATTTCACCTCACCCATATTACATAGATGTTTTCTTCTCCATAAAGAACTGATTTGAGAGAAGAGCACATTTTAGCCAGCAGACAAGTGGAAGGCCAGGCACTGCTGACCAGCCAGTTTCCGTTTCATGGGACTTTTCCCTCCCTTCCTTATCCTATAATTGTTCATAAAAACAAAGACATATTTTCATTTAGCAAAATACCCATTGCTAGCCTTAGACTGGAGTAAGGAGGTTATTGCTGTGTCCAGCTAACCTCTTGCAGCAAAGAAAGAAATTGCAAACACGGCCTTTATTCTGGGCTTTTCCTGGAGGAAAGGAGACTGAACAGGAATTCAGATAAGAAAACTAATGCTGTTGCTGTTCTTCATATTTTGTGAAGTATATTAATGGGGATAACCATACACATTAGACATCCTATTCAGTAACATTTTTAGTACCCAGCTGAGTCCAAATATAAACTATAATAGCACATGGAGACTATCTTAAGAGCCATTTCAAATCAATTTAGTTTTATATAGTGTCTCTCAAAGTATCTCAAGGTGATTTGCAGTGAAAAAGAAAATAATGGGCTAGTGATTTAGTGGAGTAAAGCATGGCAGCTGTCAGGTAGGAAGGCAAAAATGCTGCATGGAGATGCAAAACTCTAATTTAAAAGCAGTACAAAGGTAAACATCTCTCTTTGCTCTTCCAGTACAAGAAGCAGCCAGGCAATGAAGCCAGCCTGGGTTCAGTTTAGCTCAACTGTTCCATGAAGCACTGAGGGCTTTTCCATTTACAGACAGAACTGGAACCTAAAAACGAAACATTCCCACTCAACTGCTGAGATTAGGAAAAGCCAGGAAAGAAATATTTGTGACCAATTCATTTTAGCAGTTTTACCATCATATTTCACAACCTCAGAAATTTTAGACTTCCTGTGGGTTGGACTTTTGCCTTACGGGCTTATTAAGTCAAGAAGGCAGCTTTAAGTGCCTTCTTCATGGAAACTGTTAAAGCCTCTCTTGAAGAAGCAAGACTCTAGTCAAGAAACATCGGTCTTGCCAATGTGGCAACCATTGCGTTGCTCCTGTTAAGCAAAGGCAGCCTGCAAATGGAGTACCCTTCAGATCGCAGTACTGAAGTGGCACTGGCCTCGTTGCGTCTCTTTCTCTTAACCGACAAGGCCCTCTCACCAGTGCTTGTCCCTGTGTAGCCTCTGAGGGGTAGCCACCGCACAGTCGGACCTCCTTGGAGACGCAGGTTAACAATTCTTCAGAGCATGTTTCAAGGTCGGGGATTGTCTTCAACTACGGGACACCTCTTCTGTGGGTTTTCACTCTCCTGCTCACCACTCAAGTGAAGCTGCTAAGGAAGCCATGCAAATGCTTGTATTTTGGCATCCTCGGCATGAAGATCACAGGTACTCCTTACATTTCCCTCCCATCAAATAGTTCGGAATGGCCTGTTGGATGTGAATGTTTCAAGAAACTTTAGAGAGAGGGAATACTAATGTCTTCCTTAGGTGAAGACCTGAGTACATAGAATCATAGAACAGCTCAGGTTGGAAGGGACCTTTAAAGATCATCTGGTCCAACCTTTCACAGGAAAGGGAGCCTAGATGAGATTATCTAGCACTCTGTCCAATAGCAGCCTGAAAACCTCCAGCAGTGAGGACTCTACCACATCCCTAGGGAGGTTGTTCCTACATGCTACTTTTTTGAGAGGCCTAAACCACCTGTTTTCCCTTCCAGGTGCCACGACACATTCAGAATTTGTCATCGCTGTTGCCTGTAGGCCAGGGAGATGGTGGAAGCCTGACCCACTCATGCCATCCCTGGCATCAACCACAACAAAAGGCTTCTAGACCTCTTCTCAACTTCCCCAGCGAGCACGTAGGGGCTGTTCAGGATGTCAAATTCAAGGTCGGGGATTGTCTTCAACTACGGGACACCTCTTCTGTGGGTTTTCACTCTCCTGCTCACCACTCAAGTGAAGCTGCTAAGGAAGCCATGCAAATGCTTGTATTTTGGCATCCTCGGCATGAAGATCACAGGTACTCCTTACATTTCCCTCCCATCAAATAGTTCCGAATGGCCTGTTGGATGCGAATGTTTCAAGAAACTTTGGAGAGAGGGAATACTAATGTCTTCCTTAGGTGAAGACCTGAGTACATAGAATCATAGAACAGCTCAGGTTGGAAGGGGACCTTTAAAGATCATCTGGTCCAACCTTTCACAGGAAAGGGAGCCTAGATGAGATTATCTAGCACTCTGTCCAATAGCAGCCTGAAAACCTCCAGCAGTGAGGACTCTACCACATCCCTAGGGAGGTTGTTCCTACATGCTACTTTTTTGAGAGGCCTAAACCACCCATTTTCCCTTCCAGGTGCCACGACACATTCAGAATTTGTCATCGCTGTTGCCTGTAGGCCAGGGAGATGGTGGAAGCCTGACCCACTCATGCCATCCCTGGCATCAACCACAACAAAAGGCTTCTAGACCTCTTCTCAACTTCCCCAGCGAGCACGTAGGGGCTGTTCAGGATGTCAAAGCTGCAAAAAGCCTGAATTGTGATTACTTGAAAAAGTGCGTCCCCGCCTCGACCATCTTGGCAAGTGCTGAGCTTGTTTAGTGGCCTCGGGGCTGGTGCTGAATGTTCTCATAGAGAGGTCTCCATGTGGGAGTTCATGTGGGAGTCTGCTAAATGTGCGGTGTAGCACCATCTTGTAGACAGTGGCTGCGTGAGTCACATCAGGCTGTAAGTACTGGTGTGATGTCTATTCATCTGGGAAAATCTTTTCTTTTCCTTTCTGCTGTGCAAGTAGTATATGTTTTATTAAATAAAGTGCATGTTCCCCATGCAAATGAATGCGCTTTAGAATGATGATATACTGACACATTGTATGTTAAATATGTATGACATTTAAAAATCTAAGCGAGAACTAAAAATCATTTATAAATATTAAAGAGCATAAAGTCTACTTTTTGTTTTCATTTTGCTTCTGATCCTGCACTCGGAGAAAAATACTCCTCACATTGTAAGACTGAATTATCTGTCCAAGAACCAAACCTATAATTTCATTCTATCAGTCAAGCTGTATGTCACACTATTTTTATATCAAGACAATCAGGCTCTTTGAAGCACAGACACGCACCTACTTAAAAGAAGCAATCCTCTGAAAGCAGCAGACTTTGGAACCAGTGGCAATTTGTATCTTTCAACGGACTGGGAACTAAATCGAGAACTGCAGCTCCTAATGAAAAGGTTTCTTTGCTGGCCAGGATGACATTCCGTTGGGACGTTTGGATCCAGATTCACCCCTTTTGACGGCAAGCATCTAACCTGGTTTCGAATCACTGACTTCTAATGGCTCAAAATGTGACCGTTGGAGATTCAGATTTCTCTTTCTTGACAGGAAAGCACAGTAGGCCATCTGAACTCCTAACCTGAGTACCTTAGTTAGGTATTTAAAAAGAAATCAAATTAATCCAGGCCTTGCTCTAGTTTTTTAATTATTTGTTCTGTGGGAGAACTATTAGAAAAATCTAGTATTCAACCCATTGCTATGGCACAGTCAACTTTCTCTAGGAAGTATTTTCTGCTACACAGGGCCTAATCATCCCTCTGGGATGAAGCAGAAGCTTCACATTAAGAAAAAAAAGTGCAGCAAGACCAATGTAGATGTTAATGCACCACCACCAGGGAGGCAGTTTTAGATTACAAGTGAAGGAGCCTATCTTTGTGTTTCCTTCTGCCCAAAGATGTTAAGGTAACTTGCAAATACCAGAAAAGTTTCAGAACAGACTGTAAATATCCTGTGCCCCTGAGAAATCAGGTACATAGGTCTAATATGAAGTGCAGAGCATGGCAGAGAATGGAAACTCCAGCTCTGGAGTCCCACTAATTTCCCTTCCTGTAACATCACCATTTTTTCTTGATGAAGAAGCAACTGCTCTCAGATTGGTCTTTGCTGCACATTCACTTACCTCACTAAACTATTCCACGTGCTTCTGCTGCAGTACGGATGGCAGGAGTGCCATGGGACAGCAGCGAAGGGATTTGGCACCTGGAAACCTGCACCAAGACTGCCTGAAACGAAGCAGTACTACCTTTCTCTCACTTTACTAGCTCTGCTGTCAGCAAAACAGCTTTCTCCATTTCCAGATGGGAACTGGAGCAGTGGGAAATATTTTCCCTCAGTATTTGTCCCTCGTTCCTCTGTTGACAGAAATTTTAAGACAAATGGTCATTTTGGTGGATTTAAAAAGCAGTGGAACTTCATGCCCCTAATGAACGGGCAGCAGGAACTCATACTGGCAGTGCTCAATGGCTGCACATGAAACTAGCCAGGCTCGGTAAATGAAACCAGATCCCAAAATGCACTCTGAGATAACTGAAAGTATGCATTGAAATTTATTGGAGGAAAATGACTGACTGGAAAAAAAGTGGTCTGCTATGCCCTTGCACCTCCAAAACATATTGTACCATTTAAACGCTCTAGAAAGACATCTGCCAAAAATGCAATTAATTCTCCTGAAAGTCAAATGTATTTCTCTTGTAAAACAGTTGAAGCAGCAATTGTACGTCTTGATTACTCTTATGAAAGCAACTTAGGAAAAATCCTAGGATTGTTCTCATGTTTGAAGTTGGATGTTTGTTGTTTACTGGCAGTGACTTTCGTTGCAAAGGCTAAATGCGGTCAGCAAATGATCGCAACACCCACCCCAAAAAAAGAGTTAGTCCCAGTGCAGCCTGTCCAAAATTCCCGCAGCAGATTTGTAGTTCTGTTTGGAGTGCCACCCCGTGGACACAGCCACCACCATGAGCTCCTTTCCTTCCAACAGCCCCAACATGCAACACTCGGGAACCGACAGCGGTGGAAATGAGAATGGGTGATAGCATCTCAAACCACGCTATCCCATGTCAGTCCTGCACATCCCTGGCTACCCTGGGGTAAATGGTGCTGGGGGAGGAGCGGGAATTTTTGTACCAAAATACAGTGTCTGTTACCAAAGACCACTTTTGCTGGTGCTTTCTAGACAACAGTATATGAAATGCCACCACGTCTTTTGAGCTGGATAGGAAATAATTGTGGCATCTGTTGATAACAGCTGAGATGTTCTGCATTACACCACAGAGGTAGAGCTTTGCACACCAAAAAGAGACCAGAGAAGCTCCCTGCTCATCCATAGATGAATTAAGCCCCTGGTAAGCTCAAGTTCATCCTTAGAAGTCAATTTCTGGGTTGGATTATAATTTTTTTCTCTCCAACTGTTTGTGTAAGACTTGCAGGTTTATTCACTGGAGATTGCCACCATAAATTTTAGAAGTCTGGTTTAAAAAGCCCGTAACAACCTTGTTTAGCAAAGGTGTGCCTTGCAGCATTCCTTCAGTAATGTCCCTTTGGCTGCCCCTTACCTCTGGGGTGAGGTATTTCATCACGATTTCCTTTCCTTTCTCTCCCAGCTTTTCATCTGGAGCAATTTCATATTCTGCCTGGAACAGATATAAACAAAAAGGTCAATATTTGCACTCATATTTCACCATTATAACTTGATTTTGGATGTGGCCTTAACGGAACACTGTGTCTGAAAAATCTGAAGGACAAATACCATTTTCTGATGGAAGTAAAACCCGTACACAGAATCTTATTAAAAACTTTCCACTATATTTTGACCAAACCCTAGTGGTGCATTTTCTGAGATGATGTCTCTTAGTTAACACCAATGCAATTTAATTAATTTATATTTTATAGCCTTGCCAAGCCAGCTTTCAGAAAGCATTCAGCGACAAGAGATGGCAACTTTATTTGGTTTTGCTGAAAGGGAAGGTGGACACAGAAGGTAAAATTATTTCTCTGAGTAGCAGAGAAAGTGAGTGTTCATTAATTCTTGCCACAGTGGTATTTCAAGCACCAAGTGAACTCCTTCAGTAGACTTTTTTGGTTGAATGTGTCCTTCTTACTTATTTACGTCTTCCCTGTGGTCTAACAATACTTCTGCAAAGCAGAGAGACTTGCCCATCACTTTTACTGATCCTTGACTCAGTCGCTCCGGAAGGCAGATCTAAGAGCCAATTTATCAGGCAGATTTCTTACGACCAAGATAAAACAAGAGAGATCATTTAGAGGAATACAACACTATAAGCAAAATTCTCTTTGACTTCCCTGGTGCATTAAAAAAGAGAGCAACGCATTCCCCCACACAAAGTCTATCTACATTTTAAAATTCTGACTATTCTATCTATTGAACCATTACTGATTTTGATGAGTTTCAGGACAACGTTTACATAAGAAACAAAAGCAGCATTACTTGTCCACCACCGAGACCTTAATCACTTCAGTTAAAGTTTTGGATCCATGGCAGGCACTCGAAGAAACCCGCGCCGCATGGGACCCCAGTGGCTAAATGACAACGACAAGTGCTTAGAGACATTCCCACTTGGCACTGCTCAGGATACAAAGCTTTAGCCTTAGGAGCAAAATATTTTCCCGAAAAAAAAGACGACAGCCTAACAGCTTTCATGACTGTTTATATTAAAAAAAGGATCCCAGAAAATCCTGCCAAACCAATTAAGTAACCTGGTCCAATACAAGCTGTCTGTGATGATAAATGAGGAGGAAGTCAAAAAAAAAAAAAAGGACAGTAAATCAGACTGAACTGGCAAACACTTGCAAGAACAAATTTCAGAACTATTGCCCATTGGAAGATGTATGTACTGCTCCGAGCTTAATGCAATAAATCCGAAGGCAGGCTGTAATGGATATCCTAGCTAAGCAGACCTAGAAATGACATGAAAACCACAATGTAGTAATAATGATATTTCCCATCTATCTGGCCAGTGCTGATGTAGCTATTGCAGCTTAAGTCTGAAGCTACACATTTATACACATACATAGCAGGTTGCTTGAACAATCTAGAATTATGATCTGATTTGGTTTGAGAAATTACAATGACCACAAATAACAGAGAAACCTGTATTGCTGATGAAAAATACACCAAAAGCTAAAATTCACCAGTGCAGTACTTCTCTTTTAGTGACCATTTTGGGGATGAACTGATTATGTTCTCATAAAACCTAATACAAGGGTTTAAAAAAATCTTTCATCTAATTTCCTGTCCTTTTAGATGGTATCTGAGCATGGGTCATTTCAGCTCTTAAAGCACTCTCGAATGTTTACAGCATCTTAACAGCATTTTTCTCCATGACTCCTTGCTAGGGGATACAGCAATGGCAAGAGTAACAGAAGAACAATTTTTTTACAGATGAAAGTTGCATCTTATTTAGACCTTATGGTTTATGGTTAGGTTCACAGACAAACTAGATGTTTTACATATAAAAGAAAACAGAAATAATGTATTTTAATAAAAGAAAATAATTGTACTTAAATGTAACTGTCTGTGCAGAAGGCTGCAAAGAAAGGCAAACTCCTTGGCATTGCCTCAGCATGGAAGCATCTAGGAGACTTTCCGAGTCCTTCATTCAATGCTATTGACAATTTAACCAATAATGACCATTTCTCTCTACTTCATTTGCTTTTAGACTCTGGATCCTGGTAATATATTGGCTTCCTAGTAAATAAAATCTGATTCAAAGTCATCATCTGCCATTTGAGGTGCACCAGGGACATGTAAAAAAACTTAGTGTCCTTTTTGCCACAGATGCCCTATTACATTTACATCCCATTCGAATTGTACCAGAAGCAAATCAGGATAGACCAAAAGAAGACAGAAGTTTAGGAGGAATTGGATCAGTGTTTTGAAATGCAATTCCTAATGGGATCCAGTGTATGCAGAGCTAAATGCACACACACACACACATACACAGAGTATCTAATTCTATCTCAAGATAGTTGAGAAGGAATAAATGGGAAGTTTAAGTATACTTGCATTTGACATCCTCAGAAAATGTGACACTGTGGTGGTGAAGGTAGGAAGTGACAGACAAGTGAGGATGTGAGAAGGAACCACAAGCTCCAAAGTGTGAACAGTGTTGATTTCACTGTAGCTCAAGTACTAGAAGCCCGTTTCATTTTGTTTCTAAGTTCATTACTATTTCTCTCTTCAGTGCCACTTTCAAGCTATTCTGCAACAGAAGCTGGTACATTTTCAGCCTGTTATTGCAGGAAGAATTACCCATGTAGAGAGACAGAGTGACTTCCCCACGCTCACTCTACCGCATGCCTGGGAAGCATACCAATGTCCTCAACTCTCAATCTTGTGCTTAAATCACAAGATACATCCCCTTCTTCCACAACACTCAAAAGCACAGCTATGGTTTGCAAATCCTTAATTGCTAGAAATAACATCATTACTTAAAATCCATGCGGAACAAAATATTTTCCATTATTCCTTTGATGAATCCAGGCATGTGTTCTCAAGGCTCCTGCTCTGAAGTCTAGCAGCTTCTCCATGCTCTAGTTAGGTCAGACAGGGCCTTATTCATAGCTCATAAACGAGGGGAGGATTTACGATCACCCTGACTGCATGGGACGAGCTGCGGGGAAGGCTCTTTCTGCGGGCAGGCGTGGATCCTTCAGTCCAAATGGTGAGAGGATGTGGGCTGGCCACCGTTTGTTGCTAACTTTTCTTTTGGCTGCTGTTTCGGAGGTAGTAGTTGCTTCGGTGGCTCCGGTTTCCCCAGAAGCAACTCTGGCCGAATGGGGGCACGGAGGTGCGAAGTATCCTTTCCTTTGGAGCAGCTGCCCTCGGGACGGGCTGAGCGAGATCAGATGGGAAAACACATTTCCACTGGGAAAAGGATCAATGTCCAGCCTGTGGCTGGCTGTGGGATGGGGCTGTGGGCTCAGGGATGGCTGAGCAAGAGGTTTGGGGGCTGGAGGGTGCCTGTGAGCAATGGAGAGCATCGCTGGGGCAATGGCACAGGGAGCCAGCAAGGGCTCGCGTCAGCAACCTTAATTCTGACACATCGTTTTAGTTAGTGTTTGATTTTCATCTTAATATTCTTTGAGTTCCTGAAACTGTATGGCTTAAAAATATATGAAAATTGAAAAATGGAGCCAAAGGGATCTCTCTGAAGATCTGGGAGGGCTCTCTCCCATGGCAGGTAGCTGCTGGTTGCCTGTGGGAGTGTGGAATGGTCACAGGAGTTGGTCCCTCATATCCGTCAGGAGATGGAGTTGGGAACAGATGCTTCCACCAGAGCAGCTTTGGTATCTCGGTAGAAGTCTGGAGCAATGGAGTCACCTTCTGAGCATCTGCAGGAGGCTACTAATGTTTCAGTCCCAATTTTACAGCTCTGCTTTCTCAGCTCCCTCCTCTGTTATCCCCAGCATCTCTCTGTGCTCCAACTCCTGCTCCTTCCTCTGGTTCCAGGCTCTGCCCCATTGTTGCTCTGTGCTCCAGTGACAGCCCCTGCACTTGCCTCCGCTGGAGATTTAAAATCTGTGACTGAAAATTGGATGGCAAAACCCAAACAGCTGGGATTCATAATAACTTGCATTTCTAAATGAAAAGTGAACTGGAAGCCACATTTTTCATATTTAAACGCAGGGCAAAAAGAGCCCTTTTGAGTGTTTAAAAACACATTTTGAGTTAATGAGTTTGTTGATATCAACAAACTGGCATTTCTGATGGAAAAAGCCTTGAACAGCTTTAAGACACACATACACAGATGGTTTATATACCATGTAAGGGCCTTTTAACCACATAAAATCTCCCTAACAGCAAGACAGGGTTTTTACAAATGGCATTAAATGGATGCTTGTGCATCCTTTTACCCCAGAGAAGTGTAACGTCTAGTGAAGTGCTCAGTTGAAAAGTCCACCCAAGGAGACCGTGCCTCTCACCCTGTGCCCAGACACCACAAGCAGAAACAAGCTGGAGAGGCAACAGGGCTATTTTCCTCCAGAGGATGTATTTCTGTGTGACTTGAGTGCAAAGAAGTAACATCGTACAGGTTAGAGAGAAAATAGTGTCAGGTTATTTTCTCTTTGACCAGAATTAGCCACGTTCTCCTTCAGTCAATCTAAATCTGGTCCACATTAAAATGTTAAAAGCCCTCCCCTGGAAAAAAAAAAAAAAATTAGCCACATTTTCCTTCCCTTCAGTCAATCTAAATCTGGTCCACATTAAAATGTTAAAAGCCCTCCCCTGGAAAAAAAAAAAAAAAAATAAAAAATGAATGTGAGTAGATGAAGCAGGAAAGGGAGTCCAGAAGCTAAAGTCTTCGTTATAACGGCACACAAAAATCACAGCAGAGGAGAGGGAAATGTCAGGAGCCGGCACCCCAGCGATGTGCTGTTGAGAAGGGGACAGGGGCAAGAGGTTCCCGCTGAACTGCTGCCTTGTGCTGCTGGAGGCATGGGCTGCAGGGAAGGAAACACGTCTTGCTAGCAGATTCCCTGCTCACTGATCTGCCTTTCAGCACAGGAAACGTACCCCCTAACACTTTATTTTAATGGCTGTCTTTCAACAAAGTTGTATGATGTCGCTAAAATATTTGTGAGCGCAGCAAAACGTGCTTTGGGGCTGTGCGTGAATTCTTCGTTAAGGGCTTACAGGGGAGCTGATTTAATCACCAACCATCTCCATTTAATGATAATAGTTTATGTTCGCATAGTTCCTTCATCTGAATGGCTACATAAGGGTTCGGTGAACTGGTCATAAGGGTTTGGTGAACTATTCATGGGAGATCTTTGTGTTCACATGCACACAGATAAGCATGCAATGCATGCAGAGGCACAAGTTGCAGCCATTGGTACTTCGTACTAGGTATTTTATATAGTTAAGTCAGGACCTCTGTCGTGAAATTGTTTGCACAATAGCTGTAAAAAGAAATGGCTCTCTGTCCTTATAGCCTTACCGTACCAGCAAGGAGAAGGGGTTGCTGTCCCTGCTATTTCCCAGATAGCCAGCCACACTGATGGCCGTTTACTGGTCCCACAGCAGCAGTGGGAACCAAACACCCACACTTCCACCAGCGCCGCACTGCAAAGCTCTGTATCTCTTCATTTTTATTGCTTTTATCGTTTAATGTTGGGGCCTACTGCTTACAAACCACATATCTTTGTAGTCTGTTTTACAATTGTGGCTAATTACCCAAACACTGTTCTCAGAAAACATGCAGAAACTTTATGCCTCTGAGCACTTTAAACTCAATTATTGGTTGAAATTGGCCAAGGTATTCACAAGTTTCAGAGGGAACTGACAGATACACACCCACATGGATGCAGAATTTAATGATACAAATCCTGTTTTCTTCAGAAAGCAGCCTAACAACTGTTTAACTGCACAGACAAAAACCCTTAGATGCTGCTATAATTAGAGTTGCAGGAGACTACATCAGACCAGGTTAGTTACTTCACCCAACAGCTGAAATAAATGTCCAGCAAAGAGGGGATTTTCGTTTTTTCTCTTTACGTATTCTGGTCTTCAAGGTCTGGTTGATTTTACCAGTCTTTTTGGAAGCAAAGGTGGGTGAGCGAGCTTGCAAAACTTAGTCTCGCATAAGTATGGGAATGGACGTTGCTGAGTGTCTGACTCAGCTTCTGGTTTCCTCCCAGGAGCCTCGATTGCTGCTTTCCTTGCAGGCAGTTGAGTGCACTGGTTAAAAACCTGTGTTAAAAATTGGGAGGCATCAATTACTGGCTTCTGCCAATGACTCACTGTGTGACCTGGTAAAGTCACTTAGCTCTGTAAAACAGAGGTGGTCCTACCTCTCAATGAGCAAAAAGCTCTGTGAGTCTCTCATGACAAGCTAAATATTTTCCTCTATTATTTTTTTTCTTTTTATTTGATATTACATAAAAGCTAACTTTTGCATCTCATGTTAGAAACGTAAGTCAAAAGAAAATGGCGGTGGAGGCTTTTTCTGCTTGGGGCTTGTTACAGCAGGAGGTCTCTAAAAAGTTTCAGGTTCCTGGTGGTCTCAGAATAGGGCTGTAAAGTCAAATTTCTGGTCTTATTATAGGACTTTTTTGCCTAACGTAGGACTTGGCCTGAATCCCACTACTCACTCAACGCAGTGTGACCCCGCTGGGCGAATTTCAGTAGCAATAATCCAATTTAATGGCTGTGGGTTGTGTTGCTCGACCTTAACATTGCCTAATACAAGGATTTTCATGGGTGGAGAGCAAGCTTCTACAGAATTTGAAATCAATAAACAAAGGAGACTGCTGTTAATTAGCATTAAAAAGAAGGCAGAAAGGGTAAATATTTAGACCTCCACACAGCCAGGTATTTTGTTCATGAAATCCTTGTACCACCAGTCTGAGCCTAACGGAACAGACCGCTGGCCCAGTAAAAGTATGCAGGGTAGCTCCAGTCTGCAAAAGCAACCCGGGGGTGGGTGCAAAGCACATCCTTGCAAAAGGATTTGGGGATATCAGTCCGGGATTGCTCGGGGAGGGAGCTTTAAAACAAAGCCAGTCGCACCACAAGCTTTCACAGGACTGGTGTCGCCTGTGCTGCACTGATGCTGGGAGGACACGGAGTTTCATTGCCTGTCACCGCTCCACAGGGCTTTGGGAACATGAGATGACACAGTGCCCTCAATTCCCGTGGCCAGAGCTGCTGGGAGAGGCTGCGGGCAGCGCCGCAGCCAAGGTTATCACGCGGTGCTCCGGGGATGGTGGCACTGGGGAACACACACATGGAAGGGGGGGAACGGTAATGTTTCCTTTTGCCCAGATGTTCTTACCGCTGTCACCTTAACCGGTACGCCCTGAGCGCCTACTGCCAGGTGTGTGCAGGGCTCACACAATGTGGGCTTGTCCTCTGCAGCCCCTGGGTGCTGCTGGAACCAAAACGTGAGCAGGTTGCAAGGAGGCATGAGAAAAGAACAGAGCCTCGCTGGCCCTCTCCAAACTGAGGACAGCTTTGTTTCTTCTGTCTGAAATTAAAACCACTTGGAAGCAGTCTTTTGTGGCTGTCTCCCAAAGGATCTCTGCAGTTTCCTAGAGGGACGGCCATTGCCTCTCTCCTGGAGTGTCACACCTTACGTGGCATTTCTGCAGGGATGCCTTCCCCCAGACAGGTGCGTGGTGTTTCATCAGTGGCAGACACCTCACTAGACGATGATGGTTTGGGGCAGGAGAAACACATCCAGGGTACCTGAAATGTCCTCCTGCCTTCTGACTTTGAGCACAGCTGCACAGAGTGTTTGTCAGATGTAGCCGTTTCACGTACTTTGATGGCTAAACCTTTCACTAGGGAAAATCACAACCAGTGCTAGGAATATCAGGTAGAAGTTGTGACCAGCTAAAACTGCTTTGAATAGGACTTTATTCAACACTTTCTGTGATGCTGTAGATTTGCTGTAGATACTGCAGTACTAGCATAAACTTTAAGTGACCACATGCCCTCTCCCAGACTCTTACTTTTACAACTTCAGTGCAATCCTCACATCTCCCTATACTTCAGAATAGCTTCATCATGGTACCAACAAAAAAGTTGTATTCCTGTTGGTATGCATCATTTTGCTTTTGACTACCTGTGTTAGCCAGAGAGTGAAGCCCCACTGGACACACACTCAGCAGTGACAAGTTCATCTTCCTCTCTGGTAAAATGTAGCCTTTTGGCTGATCAAAACCCTACCTTTCCGCAGGCTCCCAGCAAGAAAGCCACTGAGAGACTTTTCTACTGAGAATAGCTTCTCCTGCTGGGACTACACACGGCCAAGTGGGAAACAGCGTCAGGCCCCCCCGGGGCGGTGGTGTGTTGCTCAGTGGCTGGGTTAAGTGATAGCTCACTGAGGTGGAAAATGGAGCAGATTTGTTTCTCGGTGACCTCAACCAAGTCCCTTCTATACCCTGTGGCTCTGTTTTCCTATTTGAAAAACCAGGATAACAATCAGGATGCCCTTTGGAAATCACCCTGAAGTCTACCGATAAAAAGGCTTGGTAAGAGATAGATATTAGTATTATCATACTCCTCGTCCTCTCTTGTCAGTCCATTCATCATCTTCCCTTTCGTCCCAGTGCTTCCCAGCACTGCAGGCTTCACTCACATCAAAAGACATTACTCACAGCAGTTCAGCTGCTTGGGCACTGACATGAAGGGAGGCTACACCAGCCCCATGCCGGGGCGCCCGTCCTTATCCCGCTCTGACAGCTCGCGCTCCCCAAGGCCGGTACCAACCCCATGTGTAGCGCTGCCCCTCTGCCACCAATGATGCTGGGATGCTGGGGAGGTCAGCTCTGCCCGCTGCTTGCTCAGGTGCGTTAGACACAAATCACAAAACAGCGATTTCTTGGGGTCAGGGGAGTCTCCTCTGTCAGGAGAGCCCTGCGAAGCATGCCGAAGTATCACAAGAATTGACTTACCACCGAGTCGAGGAACCTAATGCAGCACTCAAGCTCGGGTCGAGTTTCACAGAACTGCCGAAAGAGAAGTCTTCCAAAAATGCTTTTCACATATGCTGCAGTAATCTCTCTCTAGAGGCAATAAGGAGAAGAAGAGAAGCATGAAAATGAGAGGAGCTTTGCCTTTTGGGTTGGTTAGGAGCTTAAAGCATTACAAGTGATTGCAGAATGATGACCCCAAATCAGAGCTGCTGCCTTTTCCCCGCCACCACATTTCAGGTATCCAAATACAAATATAATTAATGGCTTTAAGACTCAAACAAGAGAGGCTCAATTTTATAGAGATGATGTTAGTAAAAGTCCCACAAAAGCCATTCTGCTATTATGAAAAAATAATTTCACATTTTTCTGTGGTGGAAATATATGCACTCTGCAAAGGTACCGCTCAGACTGGTGGTATTTGTGGGAATGTGGGGAGCAAATTACAAGCCCTTGGAATATGAGTCATATATTAAAGGGCAGGAAAAGCTGGAATTTGTGGAGACCTTCCTGGATGCTTCCTAGATATGCACTAAAGTGCCCCTGATCTCTGAAAATGCTCAACCCACTCTCTACTAAACAATTATTGCAAACTAGGTATTTTCAAAGGTTTCAAAATTTCTGCTATTTACTCGCTGAGCATTCACGAACGGATGGAGCATATGGCATCTAGCTGGTTTCAGTTTCACACAGCACTCCTTTACAGAACTGTATTTCCCCTTAAATGCCACGTTTAAATGCCATTCCCCTGCGCTGGTGCATCCAGAACCATCACTCCCCACAAAGCAAAAGGTCCTTTACCCATCACAGGGACTAGCCGCAGCAAAACATGGGAGAAGGGTAGGCGTCATTAACTGGCATTGCACCAGTACAAATGCCGAGGGCTTTGGATATTTTTCTGGCAAGAGCAGCAAATCCCCCAGCCTGTTTGGAGCAGCAGTACTTGCTCAAGACACGTTATTCCTCTAGAAGCACACACATGTCAAACAACATACTGTGTTTCCTTGAGCGTTCCTCTCACCACCCTCCTCGCTGCCATATGGCACTTGCTGTTATTATGGAAACAACCAGCTTCTAAACACATAACATAGCACTGCAAACAGACATAGGAAACCCACACAAGTTGTCAGCGCCTTGGTTACTTCTCTCTCAGGCCTGGAACCGCTCCTGAGATGTCTTTTATTCCCCTTTTGCTTTGGCTCCCTGCACCCTTCAGCTTCATCCACTCCAAGGAGAAAATCTGCAGGCACACGGCTGCGATGGAGCTCGCCTTTGCCATGGAGGCACGCAGCCGAAGGGCTCGCTCATCACAGGTTGTGTCCTGGGGACCATGTTCTGCAAAACCAGGACATCCTACCTGAACGGAGAATGCCATACAAGATGTTGGACTTGCTGACCTGTAGCTGGGTGCCAGATGGGCAGGAGCACCCAAGGTTGCCTCTTGTAAGAGGAAGGAGGGTGCTTGCCCAGTGCTGTGCCTGTGGGCAGGTATGGCTGTGTAAAATCACTGTGTAAATCCTAACTTGACCTCCAGTCTATCCAACTATCAGCCGCAAGCCCGTGGCACTGGTTTCTTTGCATGAGCTGGAGCCTCCAGTGTGGAACATCACGACACAGACACGTATGGCGAGAAAGCCACGGGTTCGCTTGGACGCTGAGCAGCCTCGGGGATGTCCTGGAGAGTGGTACGAGGTTGTGCTGCTTGACCAAGTAGCTTTTTGAGCAAGAAGGTAATTGCTGAAGGGATGTGTAGACACGCATGGTGCTAAGGTAAGCAAAGGAGTTAGGAAAGAGCCTGAGTGGATCAAAACAGCAACTCACAATGTCCCAGAAGCCGGCATGAAGCCAGAGGCCGAGCAGCTCAGGTGAGCTCTCCTGGGAGGTTTGGAAGTTGAATTACATCTGTCTGATGCTGTTTTCTGCTACCCTGACTAATTAACTCTTCTGAGGGTGTGAATACAATATACACCCTGACTATGGGTAGCACACAGCCTGTCTGATGGCAGGACTCAATCCCTCCAGAAGCTGAAACCCATAGCAAGCTTCCTCATGTTAAAAAAGCAGTGTAAAAATGAGACTGTCTGAATTTGTAACAGAATAAAGCACAAAGGAACAAATACATTAATCAGCGAGTTTGCCCTATATTTTGTCTCATACAGTGCTGTTTGATGCACAGTGACAATGCTTGTTGTACAAAATGCAGTTAGTTTATCAAAGTTGTTATGATATGGTGACACGCACTGTAGTAGAGGATGCTTTTCTAAATACAGGGCTGGTGATATCAGCTAAGTAAGCGTGCAAATTGCACATCCAATAACTGTACTTTACTGCATAGCAGGAAAAGAAAACAAGCAGCTAAACACTATTACATATGTGGATAAATGAAACATAAAGAAGACATGAGCACAGACTTCCTCTTACGGTAGAAAACTTGGCCAACACGTGAGAAGGGTGACCCGTTCGTAATGAGGAAAAAGGAAATACCAGAAATAATCTCTGAAAACACAAGAGCCAGAGCAGTTCCCTGGAGCCATCCACTCCTCAGTCATGTTCGTTTAAGTGCTGGATATACCAATACAGACAATAAATACATGATGCAACTGCTTTCATTCCTTGTAGATGACACAAAATATTTTTTTAGGCCCTGATGTTGCCATTGGCCTCACTAAGTCAGCTAAAGGAGTCTGCTCTCAACTAATTCTTGGGATGCATGGGCCCTGGAGTGGACTAAGAAAGAAAAACACCTCTCTCAGCTAAAGCAGAGAAACGGAGTGGATAGTTTTATTATAGCAAAAGAAGCAGAAGTGTTTTAACAGCGTGCTGCACCCCGGAGACCTGGCTGAAGCACCCCGAGCCGTGCTCTGGAGCTGGTGCGGGAGGGGAGGGGATGGAGAGCCAGGCGGGTACCGCAGCCAGGGGCTCCCTTGGGCTGGGGCTAATTGTCGTGTTGCTCTCGGTCCGTCTGCCAGTAAAAATATCCATCCAGTTTCAAAAGTTTAAAAAACAGAAAGAATGATTTCCTGAGGAAATGGAAATGTTAAACACTTGGAAGTGAAACCATATGCTTATGATGATGAAGTGTAACTAAAACAGCTCTGAGAGCGATATCTTTGGTAGTCAGACCCTCCTGCTTCAGTGCAATCCTGTTTAACACCTGCAAAGTCACCCAAAACGGGGCTGAAAAGCTGGGTAGGTCAAAGCCCTAAGAAAGCACTCACTTCTCGCTGATGCCAAACTCTTTATTTAGAAAATATCACTGGCAAATAATGTGCACATGCAAGTGAATTCTTTATCTTCCTAACAGAGTAACGACACAGATTAATATAGAAAAGGCATTATATAAAATGCCATCATAAACATTGATAAGATAAATAAAGATAAATAAAGTTTATTCTAAATTCTCCTGACTCATTTTGCCCTTTAGTCCATAGCTTATGTATTGAAATACTACTTTAAAGAGCACCGAGCACACAGAACATACCAAAATAGTTACGCCTGCGTACAGATAACACCATTGTCATTCAAAGCCTATGGCCAAATTTGTTCCCCGACAGATACTCTGGTAAGGTTCTGAAAAAGATCTACACACATGCCTAGGAAAAATAGTCCTATTAATAAAGTTTCATACTGATCAAGACACACCAGTGATGAAGTGAAAAACACAAAACAAGGTAATGAAGCCAGCTGCTGATGATAAAATCCCTGACTTTCAAGTAAAAGGGGAAAAAAGATCTAATATTTCAGTTAGATAAAAACCTCTTTGTGCCTTGTGAAGATTTTTTTGTCTTAATTTCCCATTTAAATACCTAGCATTTTTTTTCTTGGCTCAAAATAGCACCTTAGCAATTTTGGAGAGAAACTGTGGTCTGCAGAGAGACCCTTCTCTTTCACTTTTGCAATATGCCTGTGGGTTTTGATGGGTTAGTGGCGAGCTACAAAACCAGGTGATGACTCTTGGCTGAAAACCAGTCTTCTCTGATATTGTTTCATTCAGTGTAAACTGCAAGTGTCTAAGTGAGACTGCTATGGAAAGTTATACTTCTCTTTCTGGGCAGAAGCCCTCGTTTTGAAGGGCTACTAATCCAACACTTGCAATCAGCTGGTGAGGCTTCCTCCTGCGGGGGTCTGTGGGAAAGGATGAGCTCAGTTGAAATCTCATTTTTCAAGTCTACAAAAGCCAGGAACATCTTTTTGGCTTTTTGGTCATGACTGGTGTGGCCAATGATTGCCCTTAGGTACTACCTGTTATGTAGCATTTTATTTTCCAACGTACTGGAATCCCAAGAGAAGATATTTCAAAGAATCGCCAAGAAGACATGCACCATGCGGCTGCACGGGAAAATTTGGACTTGGCCTCTGGATCTCTGCTCTCCTTGGCATTAAATCATCCTGGATTAGAACTGAGTAAGATCCAAATGCAATGTAATTCTGCTGCCTAAAAAAAACACCCAAAACCCAAACAAACCAAAAACCCCTCCTAAACACCTGGAAACCCCAAAGTGGATGTAGGAAAAATTAATTGTTCTTTTCCTGCTCATGCTCAACGACCCAAGACAAGAACTCACCTTCCCTTCCCAATTTATTTGTCTGCTTCTCTCCTCCTCTAGCCTGCTTTAGTCCAGAACAACAAAAATCACACCAAACTCATGGAAGAAAGCATTCGAACACGAGGCAACCCTTGGTCTCTACGCTGAAGCTGGACAATAGGGAGCAGCATCGGAGCCAGAATGGGCTAGCAGATAGTTCGTAAGACTGCTGGCACACCAAAAGTAAAACTTTCTTTTCCCAAGGGGCTGAGGCCTATCAAAGCAATTCCTACCAGCCCTGGGATGGATGGAAATTTCAGCTAGAGATGTCCCAAAATCACACGCCTCCCTCCTCATTCAAACTCAGGGAAGATGCTGCTAAAAGAGATCCTAACCACCCCAGCCTAAATCCAAAACCACTTCTGATTTTTTTGCCCATCTCTGCTTTCTACATGTAAGCTCTCTTACAGGGGCACACAATGAAAAGGAGGACAAAAGCAGGGACTAAAAGCAAGATCAAAAAATATGCAGCACAACTGAACTAAACAGACTCTCACAGCCCATTGTACAGTGTGCACTTGTAGCAATTTCCTTCTTTTTTGTAAAAAAAAGAAGACTAAAGCCTTTAAAGTTTACAGGATTGCTTTGTGTCCAGTCAGGGTACTAATGGAAAACAAATTGCGCCTTTAAACACTGAATAACCCCATTTAGAGCTATATTAATATAAATACATTTCTCATTTAAAACCCGCAAGTCTAACACTAGTGCTTATAAATGTCTTATAATTTACTGCTGCTCTTCTCCAGCCGAAAGTGGAATTACCACTGTCTATGTATAAACTTAATAAACAGTAGATACTAAACTGCCTAGTCTTTGAGGCTGATGAAAGTTGCTTGTTATCAAAGGATCCTTTGTGGATGTTTTAAAAGGATTTAAATTGCTTTGATTGCATTATTAACAGTGTCTGTGTTGCTCTTGTATTTCAGAATAATCTGGAAAGCTGGAACATTAGCTCTTGCATTCTACAAAAGATGGTTTTTCATCGCTAATAAATATGCTTCAATACAAAAGATAATCCTTGTGTTCAAAAGTAAGATCCCGAAATTGGCCACGTTAACACTTCTGCAGACCCACTTACTGCCTTCTGATTTTTCGACGGTCTTCAGTACTGGAGATGTCACGGCCAGTCAGAACTTCATAAACTTTGTTGGGATCCCATGTACTTGCAGTGAAAAACGTATCAGGTTTCTTTCTTTGAGAAACTGAAAATATGGGCCCATTTTTGATGAAGAAACATGGATATTGCTGTTTAAACGGTAGAACCTGGCCAAGTACATGTACAATAAGGTAGTGAGGGATCTCCTTTTCATGGTGACTACTTGGGAATGTTGCAGGAATGGGAGGAAGCAACAGAAAGGAGGTTTCTCGTCATTTTTTTCTGGGTTTTGGTGTTTGGTTTGGTTTTTTGTTTTAATATGGAAATGTGTTGTTGAGATGCTGAGGACTCTCCATTTGCCCTGTCTCCAGCAATGCATTTAAAAAGTGAGGCAAGCCAGATGGTTAGAGAACACAAGACAGGAATGAAAATGCCTCATTTCAGTTCATTCAAAAATTCCCAGGAACTGTGGCTGTAAGTCATGTCATAAAAGTCTAATACAAGCATCTAGGCTCCCGTGGGAATTCAGTTACCAGTACAACTAATATTCTGTGTCCTGCAGGCCTCAGTGGCATGCTGGATTTATAAAATGGGGCTAATAGCACTGCCCTACCCCAAAGCAGCATGGCCAGAATAAGTACATTAAAGAGTGTGAGCCCGGAGCGCTACTGGATAGCCCTGTGGCTCCTTGCTATTTACTTGCAATGCAAACTCCCTGGAGCGGAAATTCAGTCCAAGAGAGCACAGCAGAGTCTTTTTATACATTAACCGCTATACTGCTCCATAACTTCACCTGGCACTTCACAGAGATTAAAAACGATGACGTAGCCCCTGTCTTGGAGAGTGTTTATCTTGGCAGGGCCAGAGCTGCGCAGGTGCAGGACAGAAACTCCGAAGCCAAGGGCCGTGATGAAGTCCTCTTGCTGGTGGCACAAGCACGCTCCCTCTAACAATAAATATTTCATCTGTTTTCTTTATTTTTTAATAAAATATGGAAATTGTTACAACTTATGACAGGATAATGGCTTGACAGAAACCTTATTTTAAACGGCAGCTTGTCCCGGTGTGCAGTTAAAACCAGCACTTCACCACTGTAGAAAGCTTTAGACCTTACATATGAAGCCCCAGGGAAGAACTTATTTTTTGGTCTTGATTGATTTTTTCCCCTTGAATTCAGGGTTTTCTACAAAAAACTTGGAGATCCTCACCTATGCTGTTACAGTGAGTGTTGCTTTGGCACTGGCTATCCAAGTTTAATTAATTAAAAACACAAATGCAATTGAGTTTACTTGAGACAACGGAATTACCCCAAACTGGTTTTAAGTCCTGCCAACTTAATTTTCTCTGCTTGTCAGCTGTCTTTTTTAAAACAAACAAAATTTAATCTCCTGATCATCGAACATCTGATGTAATTATTCAGATGCCGACAGTGTTTGCTTTGTATAACTTTCCTTATTTCCACTCTTTTCATGGTATTAGGCTACAGGGATAAACTCCACACATCACAGCAACTTTACGCTGAAGGTGGAAACAGTCCAAACCTTACAGTTGGACCAATACGGAAAAAATGTTTGGAGAATATTGTAACAAATTCACAGTTAAATACACTTCGGTGATATATATGGATCTTCTCATTTGTTTTTTGAAAGCAGCTGTATTGAAGCTTTGCTCATGGAATTTTATTTGAAAGTCAAATCCCACAAACAGTTGCATAAATGTGTTTGCATGAGTACTTGAACCAGAACACGTATGTGGCTTTGTTGATTTTGGACAAAGATTTTGGCAGGAGGGATAACAACCCACCCACCCTTTTTGTAGCAGTAGGAGGAGGATCAGACAAAATCTTACAAGCTCAATATAGTCACCGCACAAAAAAACATGAGTGGGGTCCAGAGCCTGGGGAGGGACCCTCAGCTGTCTCAGGGGAGACATTTGGTCACCCAGCCTTGTGCCAGGAGCACAGTCAAATGGCGAAGAGCAAATGCTCTGCCCTGAGACTAGGCTATTTGCCAGTGGAAGACAAATTCTCATCCTAACAAAATCTGAGGTACTCTGCTGAGTTATTCCAGCCCTCCTCCAACACTTCTGGTGTCTTCTAAAAGTTACTCCTTCAGGCAACTGCATCCTTTCCACCTGGGTCACTGATGAAGCCCTGAGTTCAAAAGCAGACTGCAGATACTGCAGTGTCAAGAGTAGGTTTAGCTTGAGAAGACGGTGCTTTCCATTAATATCTGAGCCTCTTTAAATCATAGAAGCAAAAATATGTATTGTTGTGTGAAGTACAGGGCACAGGGAAACATGACAAATAATTGTCACAAATAATGAAGGCGATCTTTAAACCTGCTGAAATGAATGGAAAGATGCCCGTCAATTCCAGTGGGTCTTTGATCAAGCCTACTTTTCTCACCTCTGTAAAGTACAATTTACATGAATAAAACACTCAGTCTGTCTCTAGCTCCACAGTCAACATCAGCATGACAGTGGAAATATATGCACCATGCTTAATCGTCAGGAAATCTGGATTGTGAATGTGCAATGGGAACATTTTAACATCTTTTTTAACTGAAATTATTAGGTACCATATTTTTAAACACATCCTTTCTTTTGCATTTGGCTACCAGTTAGAATAACAGTGCACAGAAAGGGAACGAAAAGCGAAAAAGAGCAGGGAGACAGACTGACTGACTGACTGATAGACAGACAGATGGACAGGTCTGTTACTCTTCCAGTTGAAAATTTCAAATGTCTAGTGTAAGCTGGTTACCATTCCCACAAATAACCCTTGAAAAGCACATGCCTTTGATGAGGTTTCCTGGGCACAGAGTTTGAACTGTTGTCTTCATGGCTGGTCACAAAGCTATTCAGGGCATGGTGGACTTCCAGACTACTTCACATTGATCACAGAAGATGCACCATCACCAAAAATTTCCCAGCACTTCAATGTGGTGCTTGTTCTGCAGCCCCAGGCGAAAGGTTGCCCACACCATAACCGTGACCACCACCCCGACTAGAAAAGGAGTTTGTCTTTATCTTCTGAAACAACTTTCAACAATGTGTCTGCGGTAAGGCCAGAGGAATGGAAAAAATCCCTCAAAGAAATATGAAAGCTCACCTCAGAAGCGCCCTGGGAAATTCGGGGAACAAACACTCGGTTGTTCTCATTTTGTTCTGCTTTGGATTGGGATGACAGAACTGGATGATTTGTCCTCAAAGAAGGTAGCTACTGAGATTTTTTTATTTGGGACTTTTATGTCCAGTCTTTAAGATTTGAACTGAAATACCAAACTTATTTTCTGTCTAGTGCTGTTATTTAGACTCCTGCCTGGTGATATTCTGAGTAATATGTGCTGAAAGAAAATTTCAGTAAAAGTTGTAATTTGAATGTTTAAGGTTATGAAATCTACAGAACTGTTGCTGTTGTACATAGCACAAAATAAACATCTCGATTCCAGGAAACTAAAGGAGACATCTTGTGAATCACTTTCTTAAGACGAAAAGACTTCTGCAGAACTACTCTTTGACTTCTAAACTAGCCTGGGTAGAAACCGAAGCAGCCATCAAGACTAAACTTTTACCAGGTCAATAAAATGGCAGAATGCATATAGCCACCAGCACAGTCACTCTGCAGATGCGTATTTAAGGAGCATACGTTGCTGACAGGCACATAATAAAACTATTTACGGGGATTACTAACTCTGCATGCCGTTCAATAGTCACTGAAAGTTCTAAACATCTCAGCCATTTTATTGGTGATTCCTTTAACAAAATACTAGATGCTATTACTTGTTACTTCATTGCTAAATTTTTTTTTTCCTTTCAATTTTCATCCTGATATTTTGAAACCTCAAATTTCAAGTACAACAAAACTCCACAATCTTACACTGGTAAATTATTTTTCTAAGTGTTTGTCAATCCCAATCTTTAAAAAAAATCGTGAAATAAGCTCAACCATCAACCTAAATAATAAGAGAGACAATAATACACTGAGTAAAAGAAAATTATCCTCAACAATTTTAAGGGGTATCACTGACCTTTGACAACACTGCTAAATTACCACTTAACTGGATCTTTTGCCCAAGTACAAGTGGTCCCACAATAATATAACACAGACTTTGACTTGGTTTATATTCACAGGCTGACTGACTGCCTGCTGAGTGACAGCCCTCTCTGAGTGGGCGTGAAGGAGCTGAGCTGCTGAATAAAATTGATATGAATAGTGGAAAAAAGATTTTAAAGTCATTTAGAAACCCCAAATATGCTAAAAGGAACTTGTGCAAGAGGAGGATTGCCAACAGAAAGTGCTTTTTTCTCCTTCTTGAGATTAGTCTGAAGTACCAAGGATGTCTTCATACCAAATTATTGAGATGGATGTACAGAGCGTGGCAGCTGGTGTTCAGACACAAGAACCATGAACAGTCTTACTCAGGTCGACAAAAAAAATATGCAATTTTAGAGAGAACTTCCTCTTCATTCTTATGAAAACTGAGTTGTCATAGGGAAATTAAGTGAGAACTTTTGTAATCTTAAATGCTATTCTAATATTTGTATCTTTTCAGTTTATCTCTTTTCATTTTTTCTGTCATTTCTTGGTTTAGTTTCACACTGTAATATGAATAATGTCTTACCCTTATAAAGTGTTTTTTCCCTGTAACATTTTATTTCCTAAATTTCAACATACAAATGTTCAGCAACACAAAATAATGGTGTTCAGATACGCAAAACAAGAAGCCCAGACTATCACCTCCAAAGACAGAAGACAAAATTAACAAGAACTTCAACTAGGGTTGCCTACCTCACAATTAGTGCTGTGGCACTTAGATGCTGAAAACATATTTAGACATTTTACTTCTCACTTGGAAGATGATACGTCAACATCCCTTTGCACTACGTGTTAGATCTGAAGAAATACATCAATAACTGAGATCCTAATGCATGTCTGAAGTGTTCTCCAGCACCCTTCTAGCCAAGTGCTGACCCACTCAGACGTTGCTTCACTCAAGGATATCAACAGGAGAACTGCAAACACTGCTTGGTAAAATAAGCAGAGTATTAAAAAAACCCACTGAAATCTAATTCAGTTATCTCAAAAACTTCTATACCAGACCAACACATGGCAAGGAATAGCGCTGGTGTGGTAAGAGCGGCATCACAACTAGATGTCATTAGTCCTTTGAGAAACCTGTTCCCAAGTTATTCTGGTCAAGAATGTATAGGGAGGTAAGGTGGATCAGGCTAGAAATAAGCATGGGCTTATTTCCACCTGTGGGAATGCTGCAACAGCTCACGCTGCCCTTAGTCGGGTGACACTACCTTCTCTCTGTGTGAAGCACCAGCTCTGTGTCCATAAATCTGAAGTGATGCTCAGAGATAAAGTGCTCTTAGGACCATTTTCCTGGGGAAAAGGATCACTTATGGGGCAGCCACTTAGATTCTGGTTGACCTTTCAATTCTACCACTGAAAAGAGTAGCCTCTTGTGCTTGTATCATCACACTGACCTCCAGAATGGGTAGGGTAGATGTTATACATGGCTTTTTTGGTGCTCAGATGTTTAGAGCAACCTGTCGCTTCACCAGCAATATTCTGTGGCCCATCTGCATAGCTAGACTGCTCCTGGTAATTCGTCAGTGAGTGCAGCGGTTGCTGGGAAGAGTTTGCAAAATATGGAAGTCAAGATTGCCATGTGAAATTATACCCTTAGAGATACCCAGATTCTCCTATGAGACTGAGATATGGGAACACTTACAGTGAGCTAGGCTGCAAGAGAACCGTCAGCTGAGGGTTAACACCTACATTCACAGGACTGAGGTGCACTGTCTTCTGAGTCCTCAGGTGAGCCCAGGAATTGCACAGAAGACAGGGATTTCCCCTTCAACAGACACATAAAATGTACTTCTATGAAAGGAAAAGGGAAAAAGGGGATGGAAAAGAAGAGCCACATGGCTGATCTGAAAGGAAAGCATGTTTGCAACGACAGTGAAACATTAGAGACATTGTTCGAATGCAGTTCATCCTTGCAAAAATATTATCCTCGTTGCGATGCCAAGGTCGGTGAAAGTATGGGCTACCTGCCATGGAAGTGCTGGGTATTTAGGCTAGACCTGTCATGGGGCTTATTTACTCTCTGCGCCCAGCATTTCAGACACACTCAAGTGCAGTGTTCATGTCTTGGCAGGAACTTCTCATTCATGCATTTTCTCCTGGTCCCCTTTGATGAGTCTTCCTCCTCCGACATCGCAGTGGTTGAAATTCCATTGCTTGCTGAGAAAACCAACACTGATTAATTTCATCCTACTTGCATGGAAGAGGTAAAAGTATGCAGGTCTCTAGCCAGGGACAAGGAAATCCCTGCTGCTTACAAGCCACATTGAATAAGCAGCCCATGGTTGAGGCCATTGGACTTCAACAGTCTTCATTCCACTCGCAGGAAAGAAGCAATTAACCGTAGCGGCATGGGAAGCAAACAGGCAGCAACGCAACACATTCACTTTTGATTAGAGAATTTCTTTTTTACAAGACATATTACTCCACAAGGAAGAATTCAGCTGTAACGTTACATCGACACTCCCCAAATTATTAAAGGAACGTGACCAAGGATGTAAAGTTAAGCCTCAAAACCTAGGAAAAACCCAAATTAAAGTTGCTTGTGTAGCCTGAATGTCATTCCTCACTGTGTGTGCGCGTTCTGGTACAGTCTTTAATTACATCACTGCAAACTCTTTTTCCCACAGGACCTTTGCCTCATTCAACGCTCAGAACGGACAGTGCTTACTTAATGAGCAGCTATTCAGTATTTCGTTTTCTCCTCTGGTTCAATCTGTGGCCCTAGACTTTATTTACTGCACACCAGTCAGGCCTGCTCTGAAGACAGAGTGATTCATTTCCCCATGGACCTTTCTGTGGCATTCTCCACTGTAGCCTTTGAACACTTCACACGTACTCATGGATCTATTTTCACACCACCTCTGGGAGATGAAGAGGATGTCATTAGTCGGATTTTACAGATGAGGAACTTAAACATATGAAGATTAAGGTTAAAAGTATCCACTGATTGGTGCAACTTGATTTTCTGTAACTTTATACACTGTTCTCCCTGTTCAAAGCCAATCTTCCATTTGCTTCAGTTGCAGATGTTAGTACTGAGACCCAAAAATCTCAAGGCAGCTACCCAGAAAATGAAAAATGCACAATTAGAGGCCAACTGTGAAAAACTCATTTTAAGTGACTTGCCGGTCATCACATAAGACCTATCCCTGTCCAGTTTCCTAGTGTGCTATTCAATTGCTTTGGCCATGAGACCATTTCCTTTGATGCTGCAAATCCCTATTTAAATTTATCACACACCTTTTACCTCATGTAATAAATGAGTCAGTCGTTCTGTCCTCTTTTATTAGACAACCCAGTTTCATTCCCAGACTAACTCAGTCTTTTGAACTGACTGCATTAGGGCTCCTGGGGAAGAAAATTACATGTGATATATACAGAGATATGAATTTAAGCTGCATAGGCAGCCTTAATTCAAACACCATTTTACGAGCTCATCATTCTAACACACATTTTTGCATGCTTAATTTCCCAAGCTTTTAAGGCACTGGAAAACTGGAGAAAAAAAAATCACTGTGGACCCATAGAGAAGCCCTTGCTTATTAGGAAGAGCTCAGACAAAAGGCTGGGAACTTTCGACTTGGCAACTTGAAGAATGTCCTTTTATCACAGCTTTTCCTGAGCTCTTTCCTAAGTTTTCTTTGAAACAGAAACTCCATCATATTGACAACCATACTGATACCCACACCAGCAGAGCTGAAACAGGGATGTCACTGTATCCACTTGTGCTGCTGGGAGCTGGGAAAGGGGCTGTAAATTCTGTTAGTTGATCATCTTCAGTTCTAGGGTCTCTCTGGACCACAATTCCTTATTTTTTTTCTTTCACTTTCCCTCTCTAACTTCTTGTCATCTTTCCCAGCAGCATTGCTTCTCCATTCTAGTTCCTCTCAGATGAGCAAGTTCCCTCCACCCTACATTTAATCTCAAACTTTCTAGATAATGGGTCCCAAATCCCCCACCCATCTGATTCCAGGACTTGTCCTACACCACAAAGACAGTATGCAGCAGTACCTTGTCCTACACTAGCAAAACAGTATGCAGTAGTACCAGTGGGATATGAATTTACTGCATATCGGCAGCTCTGCAACAGCTCTCCAAGTGCATATCCTTTGGGAGGCATCTGCTAAGACTTTGCATCTCAGTTTGAAGTGGCTAGTTTCTTTCACTGGAGGGAAAAGCATTCAGAGATCCTCAAGATGGGATCCTTTCTTGAAATGCACCCAAGATGGCCTCTTTTCTTTTTGACTAAGAGGATGTATAGGTAGATGAGTAGCAGCAAAATACAGTTAACCTTTGTGAACTCCCTCAGCAATACACAACATAACTAACCTCACTTGAAAGTGGAATAAACTATCTCACACTTAGCCTGAATATTGAAGGGAATAGCTGTAGTGTTGTTAGTTCACCAGTGCGCATTCCCTCAGTGGACTGATGCTGCTTCTTTGTCTTTTTGATCAAACCTGGCTTCCATTTTCAGTCTGCTGCTTTTAATCAAAAGAAAAGAAAAGAAAAGAAAAGAAAAGAAAAGAAAAGAAAAGAAAAGAAAAGAAAAGAAAAGAGAAGAAAAGAAAAGAGAAAAGAAAAAATAAAATAAAAGAAAAGAAAAGAAAATCAGAAAATTTCAGTCCACGTAAGTCTGGCAAAATCTTAATCTTACAATGGGCAATATTAGGCAACCTTCATAATGGATGGTAACAGCAACCCTTACTCAGAAGGTTTGGCTTTGGGAGGAGTGCATCTTTATTATTTATTGTGTTACAGGGCCAGCTCTGTCCTGCCTGCTGATGTTTCAGGACCTTGACCTGTGAGTAGTCTCACTGAATTCAGGCGGCTTGACTGGAAAATTCAAAGAGGATGCTATCTTTGAGAGTTACATGGGAATCAAAACACAAGCAGCTTCTTTTCCAGAGATTTTTTTCAGCCTAAATAGATAAACATAAAACAGTAGAACACGAGGAAAAAGAAGAAATACTTCCTAAGATTTTTGCAATGTTTTGTATAATTTTATGATTTGTAATAATGAAGCAGTTCTATCTGCTTATCAGGGATTAGTATTACCTTACTTTCCTTGAATTCCATTTAGTTCTTACATTATGCACATTCCACATGAGCGCTCTCTTCTCTCAATATTTCTGGCACAAATATGAGCCTCTTTGGTAAGGACTCATAAGGTTATGAATGTCTGGACAGCCTGAGTAATGAAAGGCCATTTGGGGCCGAACCATTGACCACAGCTTTAACTTGCCAGGAAGGATAAAACATAAAATGTAAATTAGGTACTAATAACCCCTTTTCCCTCTAAATCCTTGGTACAGATATGCAGCATGAAGTACAGATTATGTTTTGAGAGAGATTTTTCAATAATTTGCAGTTAAAAATATTGTATGGGACCTTGTGTTGTGGCCTCAGAAGAGACTGAATTGTGAGTTGTTACTGCTGCCCTTGAACCCACTTCAGTCCATGGAAAGTTTCATTGGCACCTGGATTTGTTGCTTTGGGTAGCTGCCTAGCTACCAGCAAAACCCAGCACATAATACTGTCATCAGGGAAAGAGAATGTGCAGTCCAGCAAGCAAGACATGCATGGAAAAGTACATTTCTCCCAGCATGTTTTGCAATCTCCATGCTATTCCCTCCCCATCTTCCTTTCCACTGATCTCATCTGTGGAGATGAAGTCAAGAAGAAAACGTAGGAAGTAGCGCTTGCAGGGCAAGATCATTTTACTGCCTGTTCCATGACCAGCATCAGCCTCAACATAGCTGTGACCCTCTCAATGGGGCCATCCCCTTGTGAAAAAACTGACATTCAGCTATACTGTTTGTCAGTCAAGGGATGTGAAGGCAACTTGAGGTTGGTCGGGTGTGTTTAGTTCACACAATGAATTTGCTATTAAATCACAGAATCACAGAATCGATTTGGTTGGAAGAGACCTCTGGGATCATCAAGTCCAGCCTTTGCCCTAACACCCCCATGTCAACTAGACCACGGCACTAAGTGCCACGTCCAGTCTTCTCTTAACTCCAGGGATGGGGACTCCACCACCTCCCTGGGCAGCCCATTCCAATGCCCAACGACCCTTTCTGTGAAGAAATGCCTCCTCATTTCTAGCCTGAACTTCCCCTGGCGCAGTTTCAGACTATGCCCTCTTGTCCTCTCACTAATTGCCAAGGAGAAGAGACCAACCCCCACCTGGCTACAACCTCCTTTCAGGTCGGTGTAGAGAGCGCCCAGGTCTCCCCTCAGCCTCCTCTTCTCCAGACCAAACCCCCCCAGCTCCCTCAGCCGCTCCCCATCAGACTTGTGCTCCAGACCCCTCACCACCTTCGTTGCCCTTCTCTGGACTCGCTCCAGCACCTCAAGGTCCTTCTTGTGGTGAGGGGCCCAGAACTGGACACAGCACTCGAGGTGTGGCCTCACCAGTGCCGAGTACAGGGGGAAAAGCGATGGTGTTGCATTCTGCTAGTAATAGTGTGCACTAAACTGCTGGGAAGCAGAGTTACAGTTTATGCAAATTACAACACAGTATTTCTGTGGTGTGGCTTTCAGAATACATATAAAGACATGTTCTTCATGTGCGAACTCCAGCCTCCAATTACACTGTGAAGAAGGCTTGAGTCTTCAGTTCCTCCCTTAGAAACTATCACCATTCTTGTTCTGTGCACTGCAACCCAAATATGAGGAACGGACGAATTTTCCCTTTCTCAGCTGAGTCCAGGACTATCTAAAAACATAACCTGTGGAACTAGCTTCTCAAATTAATTGTGTTCCAGGTAAAAATAAACCTGAAATATAAAATGGCATGGTCATGTACTTGGCTTTAATGATCTGTAACTGCTTCTCCACCCCATGGCACACATCTCTTTCACGTAAAACCCAGAATCTTACTACCTTGCAATAGGTCAGTATGCCTGGCATGGTCGATTCAAGCCACTGTTTTACAGCTCAATAATTTCTACCATTCTTTGCACTTAGAAAATAAGACAATTCAATCAATAGTTTTAAAATTGAAATAAATACCTGCTTTTGGCCTGCAAAGAGGGAAAAGTGTTAGCAAAGCAGGCTCTGTGGAGGAAGAACTCTGTAATTCATCAAGGTACGGTTTGGGTTATCTATCAGCCTTGAATGGCAAACTCCAGTGGGAATACTCAAGCACTCCTACATATGCATTTTAATATTGAAAGTAGTGTGAGCAGTGGGTACAGCATACTGGGTACCCCACTCAGCCTCTTTACAAGGGGAATTCAGTGGCTACTACGCTGATGTGACACTTAAAGAGAAGACAGGAATAGATCTCTGCTCCATCTTTGCAGAGTTGCCTTGCTGGAATAGACATCTGCCTGACAAAACTCCCAGAGGAGAAAAGCAGGGAAAGCAAAGTCCTGCCTTCTCATTCACTCTTCCTGTTATTAATTTGTAATATTATTACTAATAAAGATTATTTTACTGTGCTAATGCCTAATCATGGCACAGGACCAAGAACATACAGAGGGGAGCATGGTGCTAAGCACTGAATAAACACAGAAAAACAAGGCAGTCCTGCCCCGGTGAGTGGAAAGGTTTAGAGAATATGAATAAATATTCATTGCTTTTGGACGCCTGTTGGAGACACCTTCCAAGTCTTCTTGGGTTCAACTGCTACTATTGATGTAGCAAAAGAGAATCATGATTTATTCAGGTAAAGGAAGAGAATCCCTAAAAACACACATGCTGGCAAAACAGAAATAGACTAAACAAGTCTCTTGAAGAAATATGCATTTGAGAAACTACTCCGATTTAAAAGATCTGTTTTTTATCTTTCACCCATTACATGGATCTCTGGTACAGCAGTATGCTGGAGATACATCATGTGATAACTCAGGGACACTAACGCTGTAGAAAAATCAACGATACTGCAAGAGTAAGCAAATAAACCTTGAGATTACAAAGAAAAAAAGAAAAAAAAATCCACAAGGTCTGGTCTGGTGCGTGCTATCATTACTACTTTGAATCGTGACTTCGTGGTCCTCAGAAGAGAGCTGATGTGCCTTCCCATAAAGCAGGTCTTAGGGGCATATTCATTACTAGCAAAGGACAAGCACTACAGTTTGCTCTCATATAATGATTCAACAGCGGCATTTAAGTGAGTAGAATATAAACACCCAGGCTGGAATTTGGCCAGGACACTACATTTAACATCCTACTCTTAATAAGAAATGCCATATAGGCTGCAATGTCCAAGCAGAGCAGACACGAGCTTAATTAGTCCCCCACACAACAAACTACGTAGACCAGAATTTACAGTCCTGGGCAACATCAAGTGTTGAGTTGACCCTGGCTGCAACTGCCAAATGTGGTATAGCACTTGGAGGACATTTGTTGCAGATGAAAGCAAGCACATTTTGCCATGGAGGGTCCCAGGTACGTCCCACAGGAAAAAAGCTGTCTGGGAAAACGCCTCTCTTCCTCCCTGTTCTGTTGGCCAGCTTCCCTTGTGTGTACCATCATGCTCTCAAATGAACTCACTCATAATGTGACGACAACCTCCCCATTTTTTGGATGCCAGACTTTAAATGAAAGGAAATGAGGGTGTTTGGAAGGTTGTCACCTTATCCTCTGCCAAAGACCAGGACAGTTTTCTTTCCTTCTTTTTTTTTTAGGAGTAGCCAAACCACTTTGGAATCACATAGTCAACATGGTGAGTATGGCCGACTTGCCTTATTCTCCCCAGAATCAAACCTATACTCTTCAATGAAAACAGCTTGTGCAAATAGAGGCAGCAAGTCAGCAAAGATATGACAGAAGGAAGACATAAAATTTCTAGCACAATTAAGAAATCTGGGTTTGGTTACTCTCATCAATCAAGACTGATTAGATCAGTAAGGGTGGCAAGACCTGGCTCTAGTATGGAATAACCTGCTTGCATGGCTCACAAATGATATTTTCACTGAACAGACCCAAGACAGCATTCACTTTGCCTTAGGTGCCTGTGTTGACACAGTCTGATTTCATCCATTCTGTCACCTGGTCCTGCCCTTGGCACAGCCTCGCTGAAAGTTTTGTAATACTCGCATTTCTCTAGTCAGGTAATTCCCCTCTGCATCCGTCATTGTGAAAAGTTTTACAAATATTGCAAGATACTCCAAGAATTCATACAAAGTCCATTGATTTCATTGGTAACTGTGATACTGTGGAGTTTTCCAGATCAGAAAATTAAATGGTTTGCTTCTCTTTTTTTCACCATTCAGCATTCTTGTGTGGCATTTTAACTTGTGATCTTTCTCAGTTTCTTGTTAGATTTTCCCGTACTCTTCTCTCCAGCCTTCAAATGATTTTCTGTTTAAATAACCAAAATCACCTGAAATAGTCCATGTCTTCCAGCCTGTACTCAGAGGGGCCCAAAGACTTTGAAAAGCCAGGGCCTTGCTTACTAAGCTTTAAATTTCCCATGTTGGTATCCACATTTCAGTTGGAAGATACTTGGATTCCTCAAACCAAGTGAAGGTAGGAAATCACTGATTAACAAACTCCGAGTGAGTTTGTTACTGCCCACAGTTAAGACAGAGATCACTTCTCGTTTCTTGTGTCCCGTATCACATCATAGCTGCATAGCTCTACATCAGTCCAGCTATATTGAAGGCATTGACTTCATTTTTGGATCCTACGATTCTCAGTGTCTAGGAGCAGCTGGCAGCTGAGTTCTGGGTAAGAGCAGTGGCTTCAAACAGCTACAGTAGGTCATTAATAATAAGAAATGCCTGAAATGAAGCCTTAAAATATCCTTTCTCTAAAATTAATAGAGTCATAAGTTTCACTTGCTGCAAATTAGAGACCGGGAGGTCCAAGTAAGATCTACTTTGTAAGCACTCTTATTTAAGTAGAATAGATCAACACCATGAAATGACAGCGCATATACACTTTGGGACGGCAAATGCCTACTAGGCCATCCCAGCTGCAATGGGCAACAGCATGAAACACCACGGCACCTTCATCTTCAGTTTGGGTGAAGCCCTTCAGAAACATTAGTTACGCCTGCTACTTCTTAATGAAGTATGACTTCATTAGTATGTAAGCAAGTAAGACTTCAAAGTAAGACTTCTATGCTGCCACTCTTTTCGGACTGTTCCCATGCACACTGCATTAAACCACCTGCAGTCACACCTGTAATTTATGGACTGCTTGGGAAGGGCCCTGGACAAATGGCTTCTGTTTACCCAATCAAGAGATCATGAGAGCTTCCACGAGTACAGAATCAGAGTGCCTGTTGTGGTCCTTGTTTTATTCTTCTTGATTTGGTTTTGCCTTTTGATGATGTGTTTTCATGGTGGCATTAATGTTTTACTACTCATCTCAGCCTTATGGTGCCTGAGAGATTACAGTTTTTGTATGCACTTTCCGTTGCCTTGAATTAGAGCATGATCTTTTATGACCGTAACTCCGTCGTTCTCAGACTCTTTAGCCCTGATCTGTTTGATTCTAGGTCTGAATATAACCCAGAGGCCACATTCCTTGTGTTGACTGATAACCTCCTTCAGGCCACAGATAACTATTTGTCCACAGCAGTTCTTTCAGATAGTCAGCTATATTTATTCCAGCACACTGACCACATGGCCTTTCCCTTCTTCAGTGACAGAAGCTGCAGAGCAATGCCAAGCACCGATTCTCTGACCCCAGGCACTTCCATGGGAGATCCACGTCATTCCTAGCTCCATTTCACATTTAGAGCTTTAACGGGACAGAGGGTTCATCACATCTGGACAGCACTGGATATGCTCTAGGGCAGCTGAGTGACAGGCCAATCCAATATGATTCAGCGACAAAACTAGAGCTTATAAGCCTAGGGTGAGAAATAAAACTGATTTGCTTAAACATAATGAAAAAGCCAGCATTTATGACAGGCTAAATTGAAGGAGGCTGTTTTGTCACGCAGGTTCAGGGCTAGGTTGGATTTGCCAAGTGGTTTTCTCCTTATGACTGATGAGAAAACTGTGGGCTTGACATTTGAATATGGACCTCGCTACGGTGATTCATGCCTCTGTCGGCTTCCCCCATGCCGTCTCCCCTTTCAAATGACTGAGAACAGCACGACGCTTTTCAATGGATTTTTCTTCCCGGGTGCCCTGTTCGAGACGTGCGCTGCACAGGGTCCCCGTGACTGTCATTAGCTAGCAGTTGAGTTCCAGCTCAAGTGGAAAACACCACGCCATAACAACCTAAATACCAGACATCTGCTGTCTCGGTGCCCGAGGCCATGTCACTTGCAATCACTTGAAGAGCTCAGTATCAGCTCAGCATCAGTTCAGCGGCGTGGGCTGGAGAGCAGCCCGAGCTGCAAACACTTCTGGTGGAAGGGTTGTCTCCTCTGGAATGCACTTCGCCACTTCAGCTCTAACAGCCTGGATTTTGTGACCTTCAGGTCATCCTGTAGGGTCCATCTGCTTTCCCAGGCTCTGAAGGGGGAGGAGAAATTTGGGAAATTATAAGGCTACTATAGGAAATGCTTAAGTCGTAGCACGGCAGGAAGAGGTTCTGCCCTGAGACATTGGCTCAGTGGGTAGAAATTGTACTGATACCAAGTAAATCTGCCCAGAAAGCAGAATGGGGAACTGTTACTGAGCTGAAGAAACAAATACTTACTGACTTTGCAAGACAGAAGATAGAGGATTTTTATAACCTGATAAGTAAAATCATTCTGATTAAGGTTTTAAAGTCTATAAATAATAAAAAAAAAGAACTAGCAGGAAACATAGATCTTACAGTTGTAAAAGGAGAGGGGAAGAAAAAAAGTCCATTAAGGGACTGTTCCAGGAGCCTACTTAAAATATTTAACGCTGATCTCTTTGCCTTCTAGCTCCTTAAAAGAAATCACCTCTTACATCTTGCCATTCAAAATGAATTATGCTTTCAATTTTCCTTATTTCCTGCTATATTCATATTAAACTATTACACTTTATGCAGGAAAGAATCCAGCAAAAGCAATTCATTTTGCTGTATGCTAGGAATGGTTTTCTTCAGATGGCTTTAATGCTGAAGACAAAGGTCAGCTATTTACCCCAAACAAAGCACTGGAATTTAATCTTTCCTCCCCTTGTGAGCAGCACGCTTCCATGGCCTTCACAGCGTTCTTCAATTACAATCCTACTGGAAAGCAGGGCTTTAAAAAACCCTCTATAAGGGCTGTTCAGTTGTTTTCCTGAGAGACCTGAAGCTGTGAATACTGGATTAGGGAGCTGCCAAGTTATCTGCAGAGGTCCTCTACCATTTTACCTCTTCCAGAGACGCTTGTTTAATTAACGCATTCCACAAGCTGCAGGACTCCTTGCAGCTGAGGATTTCTTCTGCTCCGACGCACGACCGTGCTGGAGGATGAGGGCACGGACAGTTCACGTCAAATCTTGCAGCCTTCTGACCAGCTCTGCCTTGCACACCGACTGCGCAGCCTGAAAATGCATCTCGGAGCAATACGTGAAAAAAACAAACTGTGCTTTGAAATTGGGAAGGAAGGGGAAGACAGCTGGAAATGTGCATTATTTAAAATGCTGTAGGATGAGAAACAGATGCTGGCATGGCATTTTTGGAGTTCCGAGTTACACAGCTTGTGCTGGCAGTTGGCAAGCTAAACTGGTATAAAACCCACAGCTATGCAAAACCCACCACCACAACTGGCATCCAGGCTGGCAGAGCCAGCCAAGAGCGACTGATCATGGGTGCTGAAATATTCTCTCTTTTGCCATTGTCCCTCCACCCTGGAAGGGACCAGAGCAGAGAGGGGGAAATCAGATTGCACCTGTCTGGGAGATAAACGCATCTCCCTTTCAAGGGCTATCTGTGCATTACCTGTCACCAGGACTTAAATTCACTTAAACAAAGGGAAAAAAGGGAGGAAGAAAAGCAAAGGGCTGCATTTGCTCTCTAATTCAAGTCTTGATGATCCATATGTCACAGGCAGAGCCTCCAGCTGAACTCCCAGTGCTTTCTGAGGCAGTCAAAGAAAAGGGTTTCTGATCCCTCCTCGATGCATGTTGTGAGTGGGTGAGTTGGCAGCAAGATGAGATTCCCTTCCTTTTGCTGCCTACCAAAAAGGGAAACCCTGGAAAATGGCCAGATCTGGGGACTTGTTAGGGAAATACTAGTTTGCTAATGGGAGGAAAAAAAAAACAGACGAGGCAGAATTCCAAATTCTGCCAGCTAAAACATTGTTTTGACTTGCATCAGTAGAAGGAAGCTATCAGCTAATTTACACAAAGGAGAAAGGCTTTTTAGGAGACGTGATTTAGCATCATCAATTCCCAGCAACTAGTGAGACAGAAGGCTAAAATCACTGAGGCTTAGGAAAAAAACATCATCTCTCCTTGGGGATGGAGAAGGACAAGTTTTCAACTGGTCTCGTCTCATATCAGAAAAGAGAAAATATAGGAATATCCTACCTATGCTATGAGTTACAGTGAGCACTTACGGAGCTCTTTATAGATTTCAAGCAGTCTATAGGCGCTTACTAGTAATCGATTGTGGATGATGGTTACTTTCCATGTAGTTCCAACGGTGCTATTGAGAATAAAATCCTATCCCTTTTTTTGAACCAGGATGGCAGGTCTCCATCAGAACTTCTTTAGGATTGGAACAGAGGCCAGTGCCAGAAAAACTTGTGAAAACCACAGGGCTACAGGGTGGATCCATGTCTTCCCTCTCTCTGTGCTGGCCCTGTTGTAATCCCAGTCTGTACTAATGCCCGAAGCCCATTGCAGCACGCAGTGGGAGTAACCACAACCTTGAGTGACCTTTGCGTTGGCAGCTCCTCTGCAGAGTTCGAAACTTTGCATTGCCGCCTTCCACTCCGTAAGATCTTACCTAAACAAGTTGCTTTTTAACTCAGAAGAAAGGCCCTGGCCCCCAAGGAGACTTTGAAGTAGATTCTAAAAAAGACATTCATCCTAGTCATAGGACTAGGGGTTGTCCATGGCAAAGAACAGGGAGAAAAAACTGTAATTCTCGCTCGCAGCTCTGACCACTGATTCATAGTCACACTGGCATAGACAATACTGGCATAGACAATATTTTTAGAAGGTTGGTGGTTTTTTTCCATAGAAGATAATGAGGTTATGGCACTCCATGGACACCCACAGTCTCCTGGGCAGGGATGAAAGCAGCGTCAGAAGGAAAGAGTCCCTACCTTGGAGGAAAAAAGCCTCCGTGGATCTCAGGACAGTCATGAGGTCCACTCCCAACACAAGGGCTGCTTAATAGCTGCTCTGTTCATGCTGGCTTTTTTCTCCTCTCCCAAGCAGTACAAACCTCAGGAATACTCCCACTGACTCTGCAAAGGGGATGTACCCTTATTTACCTACTACACTTGTCACCCCACCAGCCCACCTGCTCTCCTGTCTTCCATCCTCCATTCTCCTTTGGCACAGACCTAGGGCACACAGAGGCCTCCAGGACCAACAGTGCTGGCACGTTCACACCCTGGGGACAGGTTAGCTCCCTCCCGTGTGGGGCCTAGCCTGTCACCGGTACTGAGGTGTTTCCCAAAGATATCCCACCTAGTAACTCATGCGCAGGCTTAGCAGGTTCAGCCAAAGAGATCTGAAAAGGATCTTGGTTGAAGTGGCACAGCTGCTAGTTGGCTTTGGCTGTGGGAGAGCTGATCAACATGAATATGTCATACTTTGCTACATTAAATCAAATATTCCATGCTATTCAGCAAGTTTCCTACCATAGGTTTATCTCTTTCATGTTTTAGAGTCAGTGTTGTACCTTTGCAGGGTGTCCTTACTTACTCCTTAGACCTCACTTGGGCCTTAGTGTGCTGAAGTCATTGCTCATGAGACAAACTATACCTATGCGGAAAGGTCAAATGCGATGAATGTGATGCTCAAGTGCTGAATATTGTTTGTTTGGACTGATCAGAATATTTCTGAAGTGACTTATACCAAATTCTTCATGTGCTCAAAAGCATTTTTCTCCATAAGCCATGTTTACAAATGCCAAAAATATTTTGAACCAGGAGTTATGAAAGCCTGAAAGCACATACTTATAGAGAGCTGTTTCAACATTGCAAATACTTATACGTAGTTGAGCTAGGTCCTGTTGCTCATGAGAACAGCCTTCACCAATCTGTCAACACTGCCTTGTCCTAACTTGTCCAAGCGAGAGCTCAGAAAATCAACGTGACGTGAAGAGACCCTCAAGGAGCCACTGTGCAAATATAATGCTGGTGTAGGGCAGGAGGATGGTGAATCTGGCAGGTACAAAGAAGTTTGGAACTCTTTGCAGGGATTATATTTTTGTGGGTCATTTAATAACATGGAGACTTCCTATCTTTTGGAATTAACCAGTTAATTCCGAGGTGAACAGCTCCAATGCAGGTGCGTTCCACAGCGGAGTGAGGGATCATGGTGTACGGGAGGGTGCTTCGGCCAGGGCGTGGCACGGCAGTTTGCGTAGCGGTTTGCATGGGAGGGACACTCCACTGGCCGAGTGGAGAGACCTGATTTCCACTTAATCCAGCAACTGGAAACCGTTCCGTGACCATCTGCAGAGGTCAAGGGCACTCATCTGACCTGACCCTCGAGGAAGAATGGTGGGCACTCAGCTGACAGCAAAGGCTGCAGCTCTGGCTGGGGGGTCTGCACCACCTGCCCCGATGGTGGGCGATGCCTCCACCCAGACGGAGCTGCCGAAGGGAGCGGTCGCAGCCGCAGTGCAGACCTCAGACTGCAGAAGGGCCTGGACCTGGGGCCCCTGGGGCAGGGACAGGCAGCAGACCTGGCTGCTAACGGTGTGCCTGGGTGGAGATGCTCCTGCAGCGGGTGGCTGAGCTGCAGGAGGTGGTGAGAAAGCTGTGCCACATCAGGGAGGCTGAGAAGGAGCTAGAGAGCTGGTTCCTAGTGCAGTCTGCAGTGGACCCACAGCCCACGGCCAAACAGCCAACAACTCCCCCACCAGCACATACAGAAGGGAGGGGGGGCCGATAATGCAGAAGAATGGAAGCTTGCAACAGCAAGGACCTGCAGTGGGAAGAGACTTCCCCCGAAGCCTGAGGTGCCCTTGCAGAACCACTTCACTGCTGGGCAGACTGAAGAGGAAAGGCCCATCACATCAGGAGAGACATCGGAGCTGAGTAAGGCAGGCCCATCTCCCCCCGTGTAACAGCCAGCACAATTAAGGAAAGGTGACGGGTGATAACAGTAGGTGACTCTCTCCCCAGAGGTAGAGGCATCCATTTACTGACCTGACGTGCTCTCTAGAGAGGTCTGCTGCTTATCGGGGGGCTCATATCAAGGATGTCACCAAGAGACCACCAAGCCTCGTACAGCCCATTGACTATTATCCACTGCTGTTTCACGTGGGCACCAGTGATACAGCCAGGAGCAGTCTGAGGAGCATCAAGAAGGATTACAGAGCCCTAGGAATGGCGGTAAGGGACTCTGGAGCACAGGTCATTTTTTTCGTCAGTCGTCCTGGTCAAAGGGAAGGGTCAATTGAATCTAGCAAATCAACAAATGGTTATGGGACTGGTGGCACAGCCAGGGGTTCAACTACTTAGACCATGGGACTCACTTTGAGAAACTCAGTCTACTGGAGACTGGTGGGGTCCACCTGTCAGAGAAGATGAAGAGCATCTTCAGTCATAGGCTTGCCAAACTGGTGAAGAGGGCTTTAGACTAAAATTGCTGAGGGAGGGGAACCTCAATCCATCCCAGCCCTACCAGTTTGATGTGAGTGCTAGCAACAGATGCCCAGAGCCTGGAGAGGGATCGCAGGTCAGCAGGAGAGCACCTGAAGAACAGCACAGAGGAATCCCAACCACTCCAGCCAGTAAATCAGCTTCATAGGGGGCCCAACTTAAATGCCTTTACGCAAACGCTTATAGTATGGAGAATAAACAAGAGGAGTTAGAGACGTGCATGTTATGATCTTATTGGCATCATGGAGACGTGGTGGGATGGCTCCTATGACTGGAGTGTTGCAACGGAAGGATACAGGCTTTTTGGGAAGGACGGGCAGGGGAGCTGAGGAGAGGGTGCCACCCTCTCTGTCAGTGACCAGCTGGAGTGCATGGAGCTCTGCCTGGATATGGATGAGGAGTTGACCGAGAACTTAAGGGATTAAAGGGAGGGCAGGAACAGGTGATGTTGTAGCGGGGGTCTGCTACAGGCCACCCGACCACAAAGATCGAGCGGATGAGGCCCTCTATAGACAGAAGCAGCTTCATGTTCACAAGCCCTGGTCCTCATGGGGGACTTCAACCACCCCAATATCTGTTGGAGGGACAACACAGCAGGGTCTAAGCAAATCAGGAGGTTCCTGGAATGCACTGATGATAACTTCCTTCTCCAAGTGACAGAGGAGCCAAGGAGGAGAGGTGTGGTGCTGGACCTTCTTCCCACCT
>NW_009595634.1:66407-66885 GCF_000690535.1 Cariama cristata
AGGATGGCACACAGCAAGCTCACTGCCCTGGGCTTCAGGAGAGCAGACTTTGGCCTGTTCAGGGAGCTCCTTGATAGAGGACCATGGGATAAAGCCCTGGAGGGAAGAGAGGCCGAAGAAATCTGGTTAATATCAAGGATCACCTCCTCCAAGCTCAGGAGCGATGCAACCTAACAAAGAAATCAGGGAAAAACGTCAGGAGGCCTGCATGGATGAACAAGGAGCTCCTGGACAAACTCTATCTATTCCCTCTTATTTCCGCTTAATTTCACTTACTTTTAGGACAAGTAGCCTGCAAGGAATATAGAGAAATGCCTGGTGTGAGCAGCCAGGGATCAGGTTAGGAAAGGTAAAGCTCTGGTAGAATTAAATCTGGCCAAGGACGTCAAGGGCAAGAAGAAAAGCTTCTATAGGTACATCGGTGATAAAAGGAAAACTAAGGAAAATGTCAGCCATCTCCTGAAAGACACGGGAGGGC
>NW_009595634.1:67012-67262 GCF_000690535.1 Cariama cristata
CTCCCACTGTAGGAGAAGATCAGGTTCAAGACCACCTAAGGAACCTGAAGGTGCACAAGTCCATGGGACTTGGTGAGATGCATACACAGGTCCTGAGGGCACTGGCGGATGAAGTGGCTCAGCCACTATCCATCGTATTTGAGAAGTCATGACAGTCCGGTGAAGTTCCCACTGACAGGAAAAGGGGAAACATAACCCCCATTTTTAAAAAGGGAAAACAGGAAGACCTAGGGAACTACAAGCACGTCCG
>NW_009595635.1:0-22267 GCF_000690535.1 Cariama cristata
AAACAAGCTTTTAGGCCCAATCTAGCTTTCAAAAAGAGAAGGGGAAAGAAGAAGAGAAATCTTTTGTTTGGTGTCTCTTGGCAATCGACTAGCCATGTTGGCCAAATTCTTTTAATCTGTATCACTGCTCCCAGCTGTGGGACTGCATTCCCATTTTTAGTTTTTACCTAACCTCTTCTCTTTTCTTTTTTTTTCCCCACTTCCCAACCCACCTCCTTTATTAAAAAAAAAAAAAATTATAAAGGAAAAAAAATCAGATTCCTCTGTAGAAGAAGGGGCAGGAGGTGAAGTTTACTTATGTACCATGGAAAATTAACTAAAAAGTATACAGAAGAGACTATATTCAGAGTACTAAAATCCTTACTTTTATTTTTTTAAAAACCCCTGAGTGTTATGGAGTTGCGGTTACTTTGTTGTGTTAACTACAGAAGCTGAGACTGTGCGGATGAATGGCACAGAACAAGAGAGCATAATGGAGGCAATCAACCGTTAGGCTGGTTCACAATGCAATCCAGGCAATTAAAAGCTCACCAGAGTTTAAATGAAATGGCTCTACTTTTTTCTGTGCACCACACTGCACAGGCTATTATTTATGTCTCTTTTTTTAATTATGATTTCCCTTAAACTGTCAAATAACTCAGAATAGCAGGGTCTCGGAGGCAATAAGAATTTTCCACAGAACAATTTACATGCCAATCTAAAACTAGTTACGACTCCTGATGTGCTACATGTGAGTTCTCAAATGTTTCTTAGCTTCTGAAAACGTAACTTTTTTTTTTTAAGTCTATGTGTGTATTGTCCTGAGTTATTGGAGCTCTGACTGCTTTTAGGATGGAGCTACAAAGTGGGAAAGCATCGGAAAAGTATTCTTTTTATCTTCTACTAGATCTCTTGTTGACTGCATATTGTCTGTCAGTTTGGTATCTCTTAAAGACCAGTGCACTGATACATAATTTTCTCCAAACTGATTTTTTTTTTTTTTGAAGTAGAGGCAAGTTTTCCCTTTCTTGCTGTACGTGCTACTGTCCTTGGTAGAACGGTGTGCATGCCTCTGCAAAGAAGTGTGGGGTAGAGTGGTCTTTAAAAGTTTTTTTAAGTGATCCAGTGCATAATAATATCCAACTCTTCCTCAACCACAAACCGGAAAAGGAGTTCTGTGGGTCTTGTGCCGCGCTCAGCACCATCAGGGACCAATCCTGCTTACAGATGCTACTACATCACTAACAAAATACAGTTCATCATGTCAAATCTTCATTCCCTTTGATTTCTGAGAAGGGGGATGATTGGAGTTAAATGGATTTTTATTTCTCTGCCTTCCTCCAGGAGCCTAATTTAGCTTTTTCCAGCAATCTTTCTTCTTTATCTTGAAATCATAGTTACAAATCAGTTGACAGTGTTTCATCACATGATAATAACAATAACCAGGGATGGGAGTCAGTTGCATCAAACTTATTTGGGGAGACCGAGGGAAATCCAAAAACCAGCAAATGAGGTTATTAAGTTCTCCCTTCAAAAATCCTGAAGGTTGTGGATGGTGATGAAGAAGTCTTATTCCTGACACAGCTCTGCCGTTTATGTGCAGTATCTTGGGGATTGGGGGTGAAGGGAGGGAGGGAATGGAGGGAAGGATGGAGGAAGCCCTTGAAAGCATATTGGGGTGAAATAAAAATGGTTTGTTTGACAGTGACAGACTAGGCACTGAAATTTCTCAGTTCTGAGAACAGATCTGCTCTGTGATGCAGAGCATGGGTAGGACTCTGCAGAACTGAAGGGAAAGCTGGGTTTAATTTTATTTTTTTTTCTTTCTTTTTTACAGCCTGAGTGTAGCAGTTACGGAGCTATATGTTTTTTTGGAAGTGCTCCATAAGCTCTGCTTTCCTGGGGGAAGAGGAGAGGAGGGCGGCCAGGCAGCAGTGTTGTGTGCCATTACCTGCTATTTCAGCAGCGAGTAGTTTGGATGGTTTTGTGGGTGCTGTCCACCTCTGAAATGGTCCTTCCTGTGTCCTAAGAAATAAATGGGTACATAAACTACAGCCTGTGAAAAGCTGGCTGACAGTAAGCTGCAGGTATTCTTATTGCCAAATTAAGGGAGAGCTAAAAATACACGAGCACGTATCTGAGAAGTGTAACTGCATTGGGTATCTTATGGGAACGGTAAAGAGAAGAGAGACGGTCTGTGAGGTGATCTGCATTAAGGTGACTCATACAATACAGAAAAAAGTAATAAAATGTTGTGTTTTCAAAAGTAAGTGATTTAATCCAGGGCATGTGAAGAAAAGGGCATGTGCAAAGAATTTGGAGATATGTAAAACACTTCTTGGTGTGCTGTTTTACGCTTTGTTTTGTTTAGAATCTTTCTACACTTCTAAAAAAGAGGAATTTTTTGGGGGAATGAAGCAGTAGTTTGGGAATTTTTTTTAACTTTCATTAAAATAGAAGCAGCTTCATTGCAAGTGAAGTGCAAAAAGATCAGATCTATCAGAGGAGAAAAGCATTCCTTCCTTCCAAAAGCTGCTGCAGATTGAATCCCTAATCTGAAGATGCTGCCAGTGGGATGTCAGCACCACCTTTTCTCTCAGCCTCAGGAAAACAGACGTGCAGGGTTGCTAACACTACTTCCATGGGGTGTCTGCCCCTTTTCACTTGTCTCTGAAGGGAGGGTTTGGGCTAACTGACATGAATGACAGTGCTCTGTCTACTTTTCTCATATAGCAAATGTCTCAAAAACTGTGCCAGCGGTACATGCAAGACTGTCCGAGCTGCGGTTTTAAGTGTAATACAATAATCTCGTGTTTGCAGCATATACCTCAGGAATTATCATGCTTGATTATTGCAATTTGCTCAGATATTCACTGGTTTAGCCATGTTTCTGTGGCGCCTTGTTCCCTTCAGACGGCACAGGACAGTAGATCAGCCCGGATCAGAGACTGTCAGCCTGTGCTCTCTAACCCGTTTCCTTATCAGACGACAGAATTTTTACATTAAGATTTTTTTCTTTAAAGCCTTTAACTGTGTTAGCTTTTAGTTTATCCTGGTTTCCCTTGAGCTAAAGATTAAAGTCCTAGAACAGCCCTTCATGTTTCTGAACTTTTTTTACCGAGTTCCAAGAAGTTGATACAAATTCTGACTGAAGAGAGGGGCTGGGGATAAGCCTGTTGTTGGCACTTAGCAGATATTTATATTCTACTGTGATATGCAACTTTACAGATTAAGGCTTTTTGACCAAGTGAATGTATTAGAGTTCCATCACGACTTCCCTTTACAGTCTGGTATAGGTTCTTTACCAAAAATCTCTGATATTTTCACTGCTTTTAGTCATTTATTTGTAGCCATGTTATCCTGCTGCTTCGTGTGTGTACCCTGGACTCAGGGGAGTTGGTTGGCAACTGAGAATACCGTCAAGACTCAGCCTTTGTCTCATGGTGCTTGCTCAAGATAAGATGTGCGTGTTCGTTCCCGGATCTGCCAGAGACGTACTGTGGAGCTCTGTGCAGGTCGCTGGATCCCATCCTCTCCCTTGCGAACAAGAAACAGATCTTACGAGTTTAAGTGATGTAGGAGCTACGAGAGTAGCATTGATTGGGGAGTGATGGGAAGGCAGCAATGCCATATTTTTATACTTATTGATAGAAAAATACAGACCTTACACTTTTGTTATGAGCTTTAGATGTTATGCGGCAGTACTGCCGCGGTACTTCAGGATGCCCATTAGGAGAACTGTCTGCATATAACTGAACGACTAACTTAACAGATAAATATATTGCTCCAAAATGCATAATAGAGTGTATTGCAAAGAGGGGAGCAAGGCTGCTGTGCTCATATGTCACAATGAGAATTACTATTTCTAATTCAGTGATCAGCTTCGCAGGTGAAACTTGAGAGTTCAGCTTGGTAACCCTGGAAAGTCACTTAACTGGCTCTACGGTCACTGCGGTCCACATAAATTCAATGTATTCCATGTGCACATACGCATGGAGATTCCTGGGACGCCTGAGCCGGCGAGGCATTTAGCCTCTTGTCTTTGTAGCACTAATATCTGTAAAGGCACACTGTACCATTGCTTCAAAGATTACACTCATTTTCCTGTTTTCCTTATGACAGCTTTTTTTTTAAAAAAAAAAAGGCAGACCAACCCCCAAACCCCAACTTATTCATGTCATAGTTCCCTAAGCCTGCCTGTCTGTAGTGGTGTGTTACAGCACCAACCAAGATCTGCTGATAGAAGCTGGGACTGTAAAGCTTTCTTAACAGTAGGTAGTAGAGCATTCTTGATGAGGAGCACTTGAATTTGCTTTTCTTTGTTACAAAACCGTTTGACCTTTCACAGTCTCTGCATAATAACAGGGTGCCATACCCTGAATTTGGGGGTAAGATCTGGTTGTTGGCAACAGCATTTGTTCCCCAGTCTTGACAAATTCTCGTTGTAATATTCAGATGCACTTTACTGAGTAGCATTTTCTTTTAAGTTACATCTCTGGCTTTAAAACAGTGATATAATCTAATAATCGAACTGCCTGTCGGTTCTCTCTTTCTCTCTGGTGCCTGTTTGACATCCAGCAAAGCATCCACAGGGCTATGATTTTGCTTATTCTAAGAAACGACTTTCAAAGAATTGGTCTGAGTGTAATGGGACGGCAGTTCATGCAATTAACCAAGAGAGACCAATCTGTAGGCACTTTGGGGCGGTGACCTTCTCTCTCCGTTTACTGTAAAACTGAGGGCAATTGATTTTTTTGTATGGATCTCTGGAAGCTGGCTGCAGTGCTCTGTGTACCATCGCTCAACTGTGTTCCACTTTTACCAGTTCCCTCCCTTAAACAGTGGTTCAGGCATTTGAATTGTTATTTAAATGCTCTCTCTGCTATTGCATGAAAAGGCATATATACTTAATGGACACTACTGTACTCCTTGTCCCGAACTAGCTGTTGGCTAAAATAAGGGTTGGAAAGTGGGGCAGAGTTGGGGTTTTTTTGGTTTGGGTTTTTTTTTCGCCTTGATAAAGTAGCAACTCTCTGACCTTGTGAAGATTATTTAAAATCAGATTTTTCAGAAGGTCCTTACACAGCAGATTGTAACTAGAGATGCTGGTACTGAAGTCTCTGGAAATCTGATTTCTTCATTCATATGTCTAACGAGAACTGAAATCTTAAAAAAAAAACAAAACTCTCCCCCTCCAGCACCAAGATGTCTATATCAAACCTCCCTGAAACTACAGCCTTGTGCCTCTAATAGCTCTGATCTCTTCTTCTTTAAAATCTGGAGTGCTTTTGTATTTTATAAAGATAGTGCAAATAGCTAAATCTAAATATTTGGACTTATGTTTGCCATCACAGATATGCTGTTTATTGAAATTTTGGGTTGCCAAATAATTGGATACTTTGGGTGAAAGTGGATGACTTTTCAACTGAACTGTTTTAATTTTTTAATCCTATTTCTTTTCAGCAAAGAGACCAGGTAAATGAGGTGTTAAAGAGAAGCTGTGGAACTTAGAGCAGTGGAAGTTTCTGCTCTCAAATTTATCCTAACATTGTTTTCAGCTTGCTGTGGACTATCTAGGTTATCTCATCCTACAGTCTACACCATTTCCTTTTTAATGAACTGGGCGGGGGGGGGAGCGTGGAGGTGGAAGAAGAAAAGGGTGAGACTTGCACTCGAGAGAGTATCTGTTTTTCACTCTTTTCTTGTCTTGTCGTATTTCAGGTATACAAATGCTCTCAGTCCAGCCAGACACCAAGCCGAAAGGTTGTGCTGGCTGCAACCGTAAGATTAAAGACCGGTATCTTCTAAAAGCTCTGGACAAATATTGGCATGAAGACTGCTTGAAATGTGCCTGCTGTGACTGTCGCCTGGGCGAGGTGGGCTCTACCTTGTACACCAAAGCCAACCTTATCCTTTGTCGCAGAGACTATCTGAGGTAGGCCATGTCTTTCTTACATTCACTGACAAACTTGGTAAATCTGTTCAGTCCTTCCTATGTAGCTGCTATTGCATAAGCGGTACTTGAGGGCTGCAAGGCTGAGTATATATGGAGGTTGAGAAAATAAACACTGAAATACAGAGATAAAACTAAAATCTGAGTCAAAAAGCACACGTAACCAGGTCATGCAGGTGGTTGCCAGTTTTCTGATTCTAATACTAGGGGTCCTGTGCTCAGAGGAGGAAGAGGGTAAACACCCCCTCCCACGCTTCCCACAGCACCACGCTCCTGGGGAGCTGGTGGTCTCCTCCTCCTAGCAGCACAGTGGTGGCCAGGCGTAGCGGCCTGAAACCGCGTGTGTGGTTTTTCACTGTCTCCAGTGCAGGGTTTGAACTCTGTAAGTGAGGAGTACTTCACTCGTCTTCGCTTACCTACTCTCGTCCTCTTCGTTTGCCAAGGGATTTAATTTATGGTACAGGAAGCTTCTAAGAATATTGCATTTAGCTGTTAGAAGCTGGACCAAGGTGACCAACTGTATTCCCCGTGCTAAATAACCATGTCGCTAGTAGACCCAAATCTACTCTGGTTCTGATTTAACTCTGAGACCTAGGTGGTATGCTCGGTAACCTGTTGCCAGGTCTCATGAGACAGCAAATCATCACCTGATTTTCTTCTTGTTTGCTTGTGGACCTACATTCTCAAAAGTATTTGAGGTATAACTCGTAGCAAAGTACTGATGAGCAGCACTAGGCTACTTTATCTGCAGATTGTATGTGAATAAATAGGGCTACTTTGCAGGAGCCAGGTTTAATCGGGAAGTTTAGCTTCCCTAGGCTCTCAATAGTAAATAGAGAGAAAAGGCTCCTCTGGGGTGATTCAGAGCACCTATTTCCTATAGGAGCACCTCTCCTACGTTCCCTGTGGAGGAGGCCTAATGAGACTAGCTGCTCTAGGCTAACATGAACTTCTGGGAATATTTCCCCTGCCCCTGTAGTGAAGCCTACTCCTTTTAAAGGGACATTCAAGTCAGTAATACATTGGGGAAAAATTAAAATTCTCTTTGAATGTGTTAACTTACAAGTTCAGTTTAAGCACAGGTACCAAATAGGAGGTTCCCACACATCAATCAGTTCCCAAGTTACACAGCATGGGTAGGTTGGAATAGGAGTCAAGACCAAAGTGTTAACAATTATTGGTACTCTGGCTTACCACTTTACTTTCCTAGAGTGGAGGAAAAACCTTCACAAATACGTTGTGCGTTTGTTGAGCTGGGGCTGCAAGGCAGATCAGGTTCTTCAGACGTGGGCTTGGACTGCTTAGTGGTATAAGTGCTCTGCTACCCATTAAAACTCTAAAGTGAACATGAGACAGAGTGCTGGGAATTTAGCATAGCGTCTGCATCTTAAAGCCATTGTGTTAAAGCTGCCAAAGAAGTAGGTAACAAAACCTTACTTTTAAAAACGGGCAAGGAACTGTTTGAATAAAAGGCAGTTGTTGCACATGAACCTCGGTCACTTGTGATCTTAAAGCAGGTGTCTATAGAGAGAGTTCGGAACAGCTTCTGGGGGGGAAGGTAAATTCCTAATTCTTAAAACTCATTTTAAGAATCTTCCTACAACAAGTGCCTGCAGGAGTGAGAAAACTCTGCTGTGGCTGTTTGATCCCAGTTCCAAGTTTACTGGAGACTTTGAACTTACTGAATCTCCCAAATGCTAGTGCAGCAGGTCCAATGTTTTAAAATCAAATGTTTAAAATCAAAACCAAAACTGATCTAGTACTAGAGATGCGAGCAAAGCATTTCCCCAGCACAGATGCATACACACACACTGTTCCTCTCTGGTCTTTGAAGGTCTAACAAGAGTAAATATTTTGGTAACAGATTGTTAAAATTCATACTAAGCTATTCAGAGGAAGGAGACTGTATTTTTTTTATCTGTCATGACCACATTCAAAACTGGTGTTTCAGTTATTTGTTCATACACAACATTCACTTTTGTACCAGTGAAACCAGCATACATGAGAAATCCTATAATCAGTTTTAAGATGTTTCTGATTTTTGTCTCTGGGTTTACCAAGTCTTAATGAAGCTATCTTGTCATGAGCCTTTTTTTAGTGATACTTGTGAGTGCATAGATTTAAACTTGGTATTTACACTAAACTTCAAACTGATGCACTTAAGGTAATTGCAGATAGTCATTTACCTCATTGCATCTCATCTACTTAGTTATGCAGTGAACCTATAAAAGCGATCTTTTTAATGCTAATGTCGAAACTAGTTAAACGTTCCTTAGCTTTGTAGTCAAATAAGCTTTCATATTTAGCAACCCTCTTGATATGAATTTAAAGAACAAATTACTTTGTACTAATGATCAGATTAGGGTTCGATTATGGTTTCAAAGTATTCTCTTAATTTTTTTTGCTTTTTAACCATAAAGGGAGACTTTGCTACATATAAAACTGTTGTAACTTCCTATTAATTTATGTGGTGCCCTCTAGAGGATATGTGGCTTGAACGATACTATAAAGAGTAAAATTGCTTATTAACTTGTCTCTCCGTGTTCATTATGTCTTTCAATAAGACAACCATTCTACAGATGCTATAAGCAATAATGTAGCCAGTTTGGGTGCTTTAACATTCGTGGTTAAATTTGCAAACTATGTGATTGCATCTTTGGCTATTTGCAAAGATGCTTCTAGTAACTCTCATTTAGAGATGCCTGCCAAAAAACAAAACCCTCCCTCAGCCCTGATGCACACTCTTCTTCTCCATTTGAGCCCTGAGGTACACACTTTGAGCTTTTTATAAATACTCTGTATCTTCAGAACTTCAAAACTTGCTTTGCTTTAGCTGTCTTCTTTGGTAAAATTAGTTTTACTATATTAAAACCTTTTTCTCCGGGTTGGGGTGGGTTTAGGGGATGGAATAAATGTTTAATGAGGCAATGAGCTTGGAAGATGTTTTGGATGTGAGAGGTTTTACCCTGGAATCTGATTCATGTAAGTCACTCCAGCAGTTTCAGGGGTGGTGTATGACACCAAGGGTATTAAGGTGGCCACGGCAAGAATGAACTCTGTTTTGTTAACGAGGATGAGAAATGACTTGAGTAAAGAAAGGACTCAATGTTAGAAATAACATAGTCCGTGAAAATGATATGCAGAGTATAATTCCCCTGCAGGCTTCTGTCTCCTGCTTATACACTCTTGGGTTAGAAAGTGAAGACTTAATTTAAGGAACTTAGGTTTACGCCAATATTTCAAGTCCATTTACAGTAAGTGAAATATGCAAGAAGTTTTTTTTCCTTTTCTTTTTCCCTCCAGAGCTGTACAGTGACATCTTAATGTATCAGCCTGTCTTGCTCTCTCCTCTCTTCTGACTGGCAGCATGTCCATTTACAAGCACAATATTCCCTTTGAAATCTGTCATTACTGCCATTAATGACCAGTCGTTATGTTAACAGCCCTTGGGCTGTTAACATGTCAAGCTCGTTGTTAACTGGAATGTTACTACTTATTTAAACCGCAGGTATAAGTTGTGTGAAATGTGCTTTGGTTGTGCGTTCTGGGCTGCTTCTGCTCAAAACAATAGGGAAACAGCGGAGCGTTTGCCTTTGGGGTGCCAAGGGATTTGCTTTCTGTTCCATCTGCTCATCTGATTTCTGCATATTTGTGAGGTCCTCCTACCCCTGGGCAGCCTCCTAATTTCAGGTGCAACTGTGTGCAATTCTGTCTCTTAGCCTTGCGTGCAAATGGGCAGCCGTGGATATTTCCAGATGCAAAGTAATGCCTGCCGCACATTTGAGATTAATATCTGGCCCCTAAAAGTGTGAAATGAAAGACCGACAATTACATGTAACACAGTTGTATTAAATAATGAGCTTCCTCGGATGCAGCGAAAATATGAAAGTACAGCTGTGCTAAGCTAGTAGCAATGTAGGTCAATCACCCTTTTCACTTAGGTTTTTAACTACGCAAACCCTGCTGAGCGACCAATGACTACAAAGTGCTGTTTCATTCCTATTTAATTTTGGCAGCATTTTACTGAAGAGCAGGCATTCATGCAGCTAAATTATCTTCACCGTTTCTGGTTTTAACTTCAGCTCCATGACACTAAATGTTGGAGTGCATATCTCTTAGTAAACACAAAGGATATGGTTTCAGATTTATTTTTTCTTCAAATCCATCTCTTAACATGGAAATTGAATTAAACTTTTATTACTTTTCACATAATTTCTCTAGCCAGGCAAACAGATCATAGAAAAAGGATTAACTTAACTAACATATTGGGGTGGAATTTTTACCATTAAACACATCTAGAACCTCATCGTCGATGGGGAGGATCGTGACACAAAACTCTACCACCCTACCACCCAACCTTGGTATTGATTTTCCTCGTAAATGTAGTACTGCAGGCTTTAAAAGTACCACTGAATAGCTATAAAAATGAGCAGATCACTATTCCTGAAGAAAGGGGCAGATCGTGTTGGGTTTTTTTTCTTCCTCACTTTCTAGTTTGAAGACCTGAGACAAACCAAGTTTTAAAACACGTATATTGGATGAGATCTTGTAAATAATGAGACATGACTACAGAAAGTAAAGTGTTCAACCATAAGCATTGTAAAAATGTTGCCTCTGTAAAATACTTAGCTTCTGCAAGGATGCAGACTGAAAAGAGTACCTGTACAACTGGTCACACTCTATATTTAAAAAACTACTATGTAGGAGTACTTAGAGAGGCTTAAAATGTCTTGTGACCTGGTACTGATTAGCAGATCCTATTTCTTTCTCGTGTCGTGGGAAGTGCACATTAAGTATTTCAAACATCTAAGATATCAACTCTCTCAAATACATGTATAAATACTCTATATGCATATTTTCACAGGTAGTGGGTTATAAGGTGTTTTCAAAATGACACCTCAGTATGCTTCTTGCGCAGCTTGATTAAATAAGGGTAGATCTTTAAAGATGTAAGCACTCTGAGTTTTCAGGAGCATTGAGGTATTTACAGAAGTGAGGCTTAAGAGAGCTCTGCTTTCTTCACTAAGGCTTTGTAGAACCAAACCCTTATTTGTACACTGATATACTTGCTGCAATGCATTGAGGTATTCAAGGGAGTACTAGGTTGCAGGAATAGGCCCTAAAAATACTTTAAAATAGATAGAGAAATGGTAGGTATAGTGATCCGCTTGTTCTAATTTTGCTGTGCAAGATGAATGTTCTCCTAAACTTACATTAATTGTATCATTTAGCATGTCTTGGAAAAAAAAGGCAGGAATACTCTCTCCTCCACTAATTGCCAAAGGTTTTAAAACCCTCCAAACACCTTAACAGTTGTTGAACGGTTAAGGGTATGCTACAAGGAGAGTAATGCATGTACGCACAATTAATCCACCAACTTGCGAAGAATAATGCTTTTGATTTAGTTACACTCTGGCTAGTTTGGCTTGTTCTTATTTTACTTCATCTATGATAGCTTTTAATAAGAAACATTCAATTAAGCTGTTAAAATTGGTGTTTAAGTCATGTTGAAATGCTGTAAAATGTATGTGTTCAAATTTGACAAAAAATTCAGTAGTTCCATGTGTTTCCCCGTATCTGCCGGTATTTTTCCTCAGAGCTGCCAAATTTTTAATAATTGTGTTATTTTTAGTGGCTTAAAGTACACAGTTTAATTTCCAAGAATGTGAATGTTCCCTCTTACAAGGCTTCTTGAAAACCAGACGCTTCTCGTGCGTTGTCAAAATACCTCATTAATCCCCTGGAAATGTTCAAAGAATTTCAGGAGACTTTTCAGATGAAAGTACAGTGCCTCTTAAAGCATGTCCTACAGCTCTCCATTACCTTACTACAGTATGGTTGGTGTATTTTGATGGAAAATTATTTTACTACAAAGATGTTGTCATTACATAGCAGCTTGATAAAGCTTAATAAAAGCAGTGATTTTTGGGGCAGCCTAGGTAAGTCTGCAGTGCCGGAGGATGGGATAACGTTCTTGGTGAAAGTACAACAATTCTATAGGTCTGCTTAGTATTTACTGTAACCTTTCTTATTTTCTGCAACTTTCTTGATTTCTTCCTTGCTGAATTTTTCCTCAGAAGTGACTTTGTAACTAGTGTTTTTGAAAATGTTTAAAATAATACCTATATTAAAATTATTTACTTCAGGAGTAAATATTATCAACTATATTATGACATGTGATTTGACATCCAAGGTTTAATTGGAAAATTTCTGTATTTTTGGCCAGAAGCATATGTGAAACAATGCATCTATGTATAATGCAGTAGAATAATATTTAGCTCTTAGTGTCTAGCACAGAGATGTCTTTAAGAAGTTCTGATCTCTGCTACATATCGGTTCCTTTAAAAAAAAAAATCAAAATTATTTAATTTGCTTGAAATTTTAACAGTTGTGCATATTTTACCCAAAACTGAAAAATGGGTCTGTTCTATGTAATTTTAAAAAAAGTTTCTTACTGAATTTTGTTACATTGTATTTGCTATATGGTTCAAATATTCTAGCTAATAGATAACATTCCTTCTTGATGTGAACATTTGAATAATATATAGTAATTGAAATGGACAGCATTGTTACATGCCTTCAGCCCTCCTGACTTTTAGGAATTGCCTTCTCTTGTAATTTCTCACTGAAGTTAAATATATTCACGGTGGATTTGGAAACCAAAATACACAGTGTGCAATACTGAAATGATTTCTAAATGAAATTGTTCTTAACTATCGCTGTCCTTAAGAATCCATATTTTGGGTATACCTTAATAAATGCCTTGAGGTTTTTTTGATGGCTAGCTTCCCGGTGGATTCCTTAATACGATGATGGATGACCTTTTAAATAAATCTAAGTAGGAGTTACCAGTTTACTTTTTTTTCTGGTCAAAATATTCTTGTATTTTTGGAATTTTTCAGACACAAACTCCTGAAGCAATGAGACTACATTGTCAAAAAGCCTTCCATGTTTTACATGTAACGTAATTCCTGTACCGTTGCTTTACACCTTCCTGAGGCTGCTTCTTGCATATTCTGAGTCAGTTAGCCTTTTGACACTTGAGTCTCGTTGTATGTGATTGATACTTTTTAAAATGGCTCTGCATATCAGTAGATTCATATTTTAAAAGAGAAAAAGCTGTTTAAGTCGTCTTTAGAATGTGCTGCTTTTGTAGATGTATGTATGAATCTATCAAATAATCATCTTCCTGAAAAAGGACAGATGGAAAAGGTAGCTGTACCTGATCAGGCAAAAAAAAAAAAAAAAGTCTGTAATGGGCTAGAAATAACTAAAGTTTTAATTTACAGTAACTGCTGGTTCTGCTTCTTTCTAATATTTAGAAAGGTATTAAAAACAAACAAACAAAACCCCTGAAACAGATCCTGGGTCAAAAATTCACAAAAGTGGTGTCAGATCTTGACTACATACTAGTGAAAATATAAATTGCTCAAACAGGATAAGTTGTTCAGCCAAATTTGATCTTTAGCAAGCCATGTATCAAAATGAATCAAAATACAGCTAAGATGCCTTGCAAGTGCTTGATGCTTCTGTCTTCTCCGCACATCTGCTTGGTATACTTACGTGGGTCTTTATGTAGAAATCATGGTGGAATTCTGCACCCTGCGTTATACAGGTACTTGCAATATGATCATTGTCCTGTCTTCTCGAAAACCAGTTAAGACAGACTTCAAATGTATGGTAACAATTAAGCATCTTGATAGCCGCATGGCAATCGGTAAGGTTAGTTGCAGACTTAATTTAAGCAAGTGCTAAAGGGTTATGATGGAGTGTCAGTATAGCGTATTCACAATTCAGTCCCTCTCCCAGTGTCACATCACAACTGCCGCTGTCCACAACTAGAGAATATTTAGCATCTCTTCTTCAAAGAGCACAATAGCCTCAGTTATTAACTGCAAAATATTTTCCTTTGGGATTAGAGTGAACCCTGTTTATCTATTTTATAACAAAACACAACACAAGGGAACTTTTCACTAGCAGAAAATCGCTACTTTTATAAAAGAGAAGAGCATGTTCAACTCTGGAATGACTTTCCTCGAGAAATTCTCCTGCAGGTTTTGAGTGAAGTGACATTCTGCAGTACTGGAATTTAAGCTTTTCATCTTTTCGTTTGCAAAAAATGATAATGTCTTATGTTGGCACATAGTGGATGAAAGTGAGAATTGCACAACGCACAAAGATAAAATTATTTTGGGGGGGTGAGAGCAGAGAACATCAGGGATTTTATTGTATCTTTTCTACATTTGGGGGAGGTGAGCATAAGTGAGTAAGTCAAGTTATGTATTTGGATATACTGTAAGTGGTGAGATATTGGACTAATTAGGAAGACACTATACTACACCAGGTAGCAAATGTCCCCTTGCTCTTGTATCTCTGCTCTCATATCACACCTTTGTTTTGAACAAAGCTTGAACCGTTGGATTTTATGTACAGGAGTTATCACTTTTCTCTCTTGATACTAAAATGTGCAAAATGCTTGTGAATCAAACCTGGGTTTTGTTCAAGACAAGCTTCCAAGCCATAAATATCAGCATACGCAGAGTCTCAGGTCCTAGCTTAGCGAATGGTATTTATTATATTGTAACCCTGCATTGAACAGTATTATTGTTCCACTATGGGACAAAATAAATTTTATTTTTATTTTATAATGTTATTTCTTTGCAGATGCCTTAAAGAGAAATATGTATTAGAGAAAAGTTGATGCAAATACAGATTTAATAATTATGTCCCCCTTTAAATACATCTGCTCTAAGAAAGAGAGGAATATGTTATTTCTGATCAACTTCTAAAAATAGTTCCAGTAACAATCACTGAACTTGGCTTTGTCTTTTAGATAAATTTATCGGAAGGATTTCTAGGTAGCCATATCTTAAGTGAGTTATAGGCTATAGATTAGGGACGGGAATAACAATTGCAATCACTGTGAATTATTGTCTTAGTTCTCATCTTCTGTCACTGTGGTTGCGTCTACATAAATCTTATTTTTCTGAAGTCAGGACTGTTACCTTCCAAGCTACTATTCTTTCTCAAAATTTGCGTTAAAAAATTAAGATGTTTGTTTGTTTTAGATAGTAGAAAACTTAAGAATTCATCTTTCCATAAAGAAACAAATTGCATTTTTCTGCTTATTAATTTGTGTTAAACCAATTTTACACAGAATTCAGAAGTTTCTAGGATTTGAGATTTGGGTTTACAAAAAAGTCCCCAAAACTTTCCAGAGAAATCTTTATAAGCCTAATGTGTCTGCCTTGTACAAAGCGTCGAGAAGGGGGAGGGCAGCCTCAATAAGGAGCTGTTCTGCACTGGTTTTTGCTTCCTTATTTAATTTGTAATCTGATACACTTAAGGACACTTTATACTAAAACAACATTAACCCTAATCCTACAGATGTATGCTACATGCTTGACTTGATGTACCCTGAATAATCCTATTGAAAGCTATAAGGCCTATTAATTTAGAAACATGCCTTAGTAAAGCCAAATATTTAAAATTGGAATGGCTTTGCCTGCAAACCTGTATTGAATTGCTCTGTCCTTGTTTTTCGTGTGCTATGTACTGTACAGGAATTACCCCTACCCACAGCATGACATCCCTCCCTGGTCCAGGAAAAGCTCAAACCCGCAACTCTGCTCCTGGCCACGCACCTTGCTGCCATGTCTAGGATGTCAGTCAAAGTTTTGACACCTGTAACAACCTTGCCCTGTTTCTTTCTGATGGAAAGGATGGTTATTTGTATGCTAATCCTACATACCACCATCCCCAAATCAAACTGTTGGTGGATGATTTAAGGGTCTAACTCTACGTTTCTCTCTACAACCCATTGGCAGCTCATGGGCTCTGCTCTCTGCAGTTTTCCTGGGAGAGAGCGGTAGGAGGTGGGACAAATCGTTATTAAAAAGCCCTGGGATTTTGTGTTCATGTTTGTGAATCTTGGGTTCTCAATTCACTTTCTCTTCGTGCTCCAAAATTGTGCTAATGAACCTGTCCTGTGTACTTAGCAGCTTCAGACTTCTAGAAGGATGTGTTCATTTTTATAGAGATATTAAATTCATGCATTTTTATACTCCATATAGTATTAAAAAAAATAAAAATGCAGAATGACATTGAATACTGATAACAGGGAGCAGCAAAAAGTAAATTAAAATATATTCTTTCTGCTCAGAATTTCACTTATTAAAACAATCTTAAAACCTAGAGGAAATACTGCAAACATTTCAGCGAGTGTGCTGGTTCCAGTGAGCCTGGCTGTACTCTGAAGTTAGCCAAGAGCGCTTCCCCCAGCACCTCCTTACCTAATTCAGTCATAATGCGGAGTGAACCGCTAGTAAAAAAAGTCAGTGAGGAAAACAAAGAGAAACGACTACTTCAGGAGCACACATCCAACGGTGGGTGTCTTCTGTGCTCTTCTGAGGCCTTTCATTACGATCCCTGATGTGTCCCTGTCAGGGTCCCGATTACTGTCTGTCTCAAGGTGCAGGACAGCCCGAGTGTTTTCCTGTAATAACTATAATAGCATCTTACTACTTCTCCCTCTTCCTTGTGTCTTTTAAGTAGATTCTCATCTGATAGTTATAGATAAAATACACAAATATATTTTATAAGAGCACCTCTGAAATGTGTAGGGTAGGTGGTAGTGCCCATTGCAAATTCTTTAACAATTTGGCCATGGAATAATTTGAAGGTAAGCACAAGAAGTACAACCTCTTCCTGCTATGGTAAGCAGATGATTGCTTTCATCCACTTCTTTTCCCTCCTTATACAAATGTACCTCCTCTACTAAAAGGTCCCTGAGGTTTACTCTGAATAAAAGCTAGTATATATTTGCAAAATTTACTATAATTTGTCAGATTATCAGTGTTAATAGGCGTGTACTGTGTCTGAACAAGTAAAGCTGGAACCAACTATCCTAAGTAATCTTGTTATTAATCACATAGTCTTACTATGTTGGCAGATAAACAGTTTTCCTCGTGACCTTGAAAAAGTAATTTTTACCTATTTTATATATGTGTGTGTATAAATATGTGTAAGGTTATTTCAGCAGATGTACAACCACTCTATAATTTTTTTGTCTGATGCCTTCATTTTAACCACCACAAATCCTTTCTTTTGAAGTCCAGCTCTTTCTACTCATAACCTGATCCTTCTGGTTTTAAGCTGTGCTTTTTGGAACAGGTAGCTCTTGCCACTGGCTCCTACGTGCCTCCTGTTTGGCTTATTGGTGCAATACTGTCAATATTATATAAGTAGTGTAGTGTTGCTTTTAGCAGAGTTTCAAAAAGCTGGTATGGGGACAAGTATTCTTATTCCACCACCACCACCACCACCCCCCCCCCCAAAAAAATTGGAATGGGAAGGAAACAAATTTAGACAATTATTGCAAGCATGTTTAGTTTCCCAGAAAATCTTGCCTAAGTAGGGAGATGTGATTCTTGTCAATGTAAGCCTGGAAACCACTGTCCCTGAAAGGCACTAGAGAACTAACCTTCTTACCTCCCAAACTTTGAAGAACTATTTTATGTATGCTTCTGAGCACTACTACTTTGAATCCTTAAGCTCTAGCTGACCTTTTGTGGAACCAAATCTGACTTAGACCCAATGTACTTGTCGGTTGAGAAAAGTCATTGAGAAGCACAGTTCCATAGCCAATACGCTATCGTAGCTTCCAGCAGCTCCTTGCTTTCCAGACTAGGTGGTAACATACAAAGATGGCATCTTCCTGATAGGACGACTAGACCAAGTATTACCAGTGTATTTGCTGTCTGCCTCTTGGTTTGTGACAGTCAAAAAACCAAACAACCCGACACACAACAGTTACTGCTAATTCAGCCTCACTGCAGTGTTACTTGTTGAAGGCACTACTGCTGATGGGCGGAGGATGCACTGCAGAGTTCTTGTGTCTGCCCCTGCTTCAGTGGCATATCTCTGGTGGCCACTGTAGTCCCTTCTTCCTTCAGCTGCGTTCGAGGTGCAGAAGTAGGTATGGTTCCAGTTTTTATATGAAAAAGCTAGAGAAGCAAAAGGGTTAACAGCTGCACCTTTTTCTCTGCCTTCCCTGAAATTTCAGAATGCCAAAGATGACAGATACGTGATGCTAGTGTAGGCGAATGTCCTTCCTCATCAGTAATATTTGGGGAGGAAAAATTATTAAATTGCAAATTTAAGAAAACTTGTCAAGAGAAGACAACATCAGTTGTCGTTAGATGGGACCCCTGCTTTCTGTTCCTAAAACTAAATGCAGTCACCAAGACAGCTGCATCTGGGCGGATCACTCTTCCGTAGATTTGCAGTCTTGCTGTCAGTTTTCCATCCTCCCTGTGCTCAAAGGCAACAACAGCAAACTGGACAACTCCCCACTTTTTAGTGATTGGGAGAGAGTGACAGTTTGTGTGCTGAAAACTGAGCAGTTTTGCTGCAAGATTAATTCTGGAGATCTTCTTGTCATTCTGGATGTGGGGGTGTGTGAACAGAGGCTGCCCATCGCATGCAGAAGTTTTGGTAAGGAAGAAATTCCTGTTGAGAGTAATCCAACATTTCTCTGTGCTCTGCATCACTGTTGCCACCACTACCACCCTTCCCTCCACCAAAAAAATCAAACTGAAAAACATGAGAAACAAGTCCTATCGCATTGTATTAGCTCCTCCATGATAAGGATATGGAAAATATAACAGTTTCTCACTAGAAAACAGATGAAAGCAGCACATGCAGCAAGGCAGAAGATGTCTAAATTATGGCAGCAGATGTTTGACTCTCCTAGATGTAAAAGGTCAACTCCAAAAGGCAGGCTGGGAAAAAAGTTCCAGTAAAGGGACAAGAAAGAATAAGGCTTAAAGTCAAAGCATGTTTCTGTATTTGTCCCAACATAAATGATGTCTAGTCCCACACATGATATTTATATCAAATGTTTCTTCTTACGGTCCTAACTGCATTAAGCATGCTGTTGTTGCTTCCTTAATGCAATCTCCAAAGGTCAATCAAGTTAAAGAGTCAGGCTGATGAGATTAGATATTACTTTAAAAAATGACCAAAAAAAGTGTGTTTGGAGAGAGACCTGCACATGTCTCCAATATAATTCTGTCTGGTTTGGTCCAGGTTCCTGTATCTTTTCCTGGAAACACTGTGAACTGAACCGATCCACTTTAGCTCTGAGTGTGATTTCTCGTTCTCTGGTAATAGCTGAGGTATCTACGTGTTCTTGGGGAGAGATGAGGGAGTCTTCTGGACACAGGACAAAAATAAAATGACATGTTTAAGTGCTTTTTTTAATGCTCTAGGGAGATTTTACTATCTGAATTGTGTGCAGTGAGCAGGGATTTTTCATTTCATACATCATTCACGAGCTGCTGCAGTGATTCCAAAAAGTCACACAAGCTGAGTCGCTGCTTGCACCAAAGCACAGAATTTTTCATTTGTGAGTTTTAACAATGGATGTCAGAGCTTTATTAAGGCTTCACCCAAAATTTGCACTGGGGAGGTACAATGTCAGGTGTTAGAGTAATGTATCTGAGGATACACAGTAATGGCAAGATCCAGCATCTTTTTTCCTTCCTCTCCTTGTTCTCCCATTGCTATTAACTTGAGGCACAAGGAAGGCGAGCAGGTCCTCAGCTTTGTCTTTAGTCTACATATTAAAGTCTTGTGGTAGCACTAGCTGAGGGCTTTGTTTTACATTAGGCCATTGCACTGATACAGAGCTGTGAGTGGCATGTGAAGTTTGTCTCTGTTTTTACCCTTGCATGCATTTATTTAGGATTAGTCAACACCTTTTCCAGCAGTTGTGAAGTGTCTGGGATGATATACTAAATGTGAGGTGATTTAAATCTAGTTTTATGAGTATTTTTCATATGCTTTAGAGGTTTTGTAGCACATGTATGAATCTTTAATTGCTATAGTAAAAAACAGCGGGTGAGGGAAGAACCTTTTCTGGCAATGTCACTTATGAATGCTGAAGTTAGACTGACCTTCTGTGTCTGTCAGCAGAGTTGAAGTGAATGGATACACAAGACTGGACAGATGGGTGAGCATCTTGTTTTATAGAGTTACATAGCAGTTACCATCCATGTGCCCACCATCAGCTTTCTGGCTTTTTCTGTAGTCTCAAGAAATCAAGCAACCTAATTACCTGTCAGCCCTTATAGTTCAGCTGTGTTAAAGAGAGACTTGTTACTGATGTGTCCATATTGCGTTCTTTAGAAATGAAGGAATGCAAATGGGTCAGTTTATTACCTTCTTTTTTTTTTTAATGATGGAGGGGGCTGCATTCCAGTTATGAAAGGCTCTTCCTGGACAGCGTAGCACGCACCCTCCCAAGGCAGGCTGCACGGGAGGAGGCAAGCCTTCTGCAGGAGCTGGGACAACCACCCCCTGTTCAAGGAGGTGCCCTTTCAAGGCAAAGGGGGAAGCTAGATACAGTCTCAGCATTCCTGGTAGGATCACTCTGTATAAATACCCTGGGCTTTTGTTAATTTTTTTTGTTTGCAGACAGCAGGGCAGCTAAATGCTCCCTCTCGTGTTGTGAGGGGGTGGGAGAGTTCAGGCTGCAGAGCTGGCACGTAATGGTCATGACAGGCAAAGACAAGCTCTGTATCTGGAAGGCTCAGGGCCGTAGCTCTCTGAGCCATGGTGGCCGATGTGACAGCGCACCAGACTCTCCTTCAGCCTCTGCAGTGCTTTTTTCTGACAGCCTTTTGTAGCCCAGTACCATTCTGCTCTGCGTCCTTTCTGTTCATTCCCAGCCTAGATTTTCCAGTTATACAGCTCCTTTCTGTCAGGATGAGGGAAGCCCTGGTGGGAACCTCCCCAGAGAGGTCCTAGTGGAGGCTACACAGACTATTCGGGAAACAGTTAAAAGACCAGCAATTGCCATCCCATGCAGTGGCAAAATTTCAACTTAAAATTCTTAAAGTTATTTTTGTACCCATACAGCCCTGTGCTGCTTCAGCTGCCAAAGGAGCTCAGCATAATGTTGACAGGTCTATCCACAACATCTGCTGTGAACCCTCCTTTGGTTCTGCCAAAGCAGACTTTGTAGGATGGGCCCTTGGAAAGGAGCTCGTGGTCGTGTTCCCCCATTCTCACGGCAATTCCCCCTCGGTTGGATGCAGGGCCTGCAGAGCCCATTTATCTTCTTCCAGCCCCTTCATCTGGCACTCGGCACCTACAGGAGGGCAGGAATCTGAAAACAGGCTTTGTTATGACAGAGATCTCCAGATCTCGTAGCAGATGTTGCTGGTGAGAAGCAATTTTGTTCCAGCCAAACCTTCTTCAGCTCTGCTGAGGAGATGCATAGAGAATCTCATAAGGCTAGAGGCTTTGGCAAGGAAACTCAGCATTTACCAATGCCAGCTACTCTCTATATTTCTTTTTGAAGGCTATGTAGAGCAAATGATCTCTTCTCTGTCTCTGTGAAACAGCTGTAAATTTCTCTTCCTTTAAAACCTCCACCTATTAAACAACCCTGACAACAGCCAACAGTTATCAGATGCAAAATGAACTGTGTGCCTAGGATAAAGTGTTGTGTATCTGCCTCTCCTGATCGATCCACTGGACGTTTCATACGCCAGCGCTTTAATTTAAAATATTCTCAGGAAGTACAAATCCCTGGTAATTTCCATAACAGCATTTTAAAAAGTCTTGTCACCTTTTAAAAAGATACTTGCTTCCCCTTTTCTCTCTGTCCCTCCCCAGTTCCATCCATTGTTCACTTTACCCTTATCCTCTGTATACAGACTGCTGCTTTACCTTGTGCTGCAGTCCCCTCTGCTTTGGACCCAGAAGATCTAACCAAGATATTTTTAGCTTACTTTAAATCAGTGTTTGTGATAATCCCTTTCCAATAATTCCCAGGAGCTAAAAAACCTTTCCTCATTTAAAGGGAGGAAGTTTTGCCTTACATTTGGACCTGGCACTGCATTATTTCTATCTTGCTGCCCAAAGTGTCTGTTCCCTTGAGGCTGAGAAAATGTCCAGTTCTGGTTTTTATAGTAGAGACAACTGAGATCTTGGAAGTGATTTGCGTACCACAAGATGTTTTTGTGGAGCGATGATTTTACCCAAACTCTCTAAAAAATTAAGTCAATCCTGCTTGTTTTCTTTTCTGACCATGATGATTCTATTCCAAAGGGGGGGAAAAGTCATATTTCTTTAAAGGAGCAATTAAAAAGTAAACAATGCATCACTTTTGCATCTGAGTAATTTTGTATACTTCAATTGATTTTATTCTTGTGACTAATTATCTGAACATTAACCATTTATGATGCTTGTAGTTCAGGGTGCTTGGTGAAAGTCACGTTCAAGTTCAGCAAAGCTGATGAATTTTCTGAAAGTGCTCCACATTCC
>NW_009595635.1:22286-41216 GCF_000690535.1 Cariama cristata
GAGAATTGTGCCACTGTTGACCTGTTTACAAATCCAATCCCAACCTACCAATTCACAAAAAGAGATGTTGACCCTGCTGCTAATGACTCACATGAGGTCATATACCCGCACATAATGTGTGGCAAAGATGTCACAGAAGAGAGATTCTCAGGAGTGGTCCCTTGCAGCTAAAGGGCACTTCATGTGCATCAGCACCAGAAAACTTGTTCTTCCAAGTAACTAGGAGTATAATAGTCTGATTAAATATTGAACTGCAGCCCCTATGTAAATTTACTGTGAATTTTGGAACTGCTGCCATTGCAGTCCTTGTACTGTAAAATTGCAGGGTTGAGTGCATTTCACACAGAAAAATCGCCATTTTTCTTCACCTCTTGCCAGGGCCTTATCATTTTAAGTTAAAAATATCTTTATTTTATAAAGTTCTTGTTCCTGCTTGTTTTGGGGAGAGTGGACTTGTTTTAAAGAAAAAAAAAATTGCTTACAAGATTGTTTGTTAAGCAGCTCAGTGAAAGGCTTGTTATTTTGTTTTTACTATTAAAATATCCCCTAATCCACATTGCTGGGTTTCTTGTAATATTCAATCAAGCCCTTGTTTTGTGAGAAATGTGACAATGCATTGTTGGCACTTTACAAACCTACAGCCCTCGGCAATAGTTAATGAGAGGCAGGGTTTTTTCCCCGTGCAGGACACAATGAAATTTTAGACAGATGAATGCTAAGAGAACCCTGTGTACCAAAGGCAATGTTTACTGCATGTAATACATATCATTGTTTGTCTCCTGTAGTGAAAAATACTTGTGTCATGCTGTTAAAATGTACTCCTGACAGAACAGAGCTTGCTATTATAGGGTCCATTGCTTAAAAAAATGATATACTGACAGAAATACAATTTAATAAAATTTAACACCAAGGGTAGTCGACCATGTAGGCTACTATTAAGGGGCCAAAACTCAAGGCCATGGTTTTATTAAAAAAGAGAGATAGTTTATTTCCTACTAGTAGGTAAAGTTTAAAAGAAACAGGAGGGAGAAAAGAGAGAAGAAAAAAATCAAACTTGCATCCCTTGGTCTCTAGTGTGTAAAAAATTAATAAAAGCAACAGTTCAATAAGATTTTATTGCAGAAATGTTTAGGTGAAACATTTTAGGAATGCTTCAGATTTTTAAACAGTTACTTATGCTGTGGAGCGCTGTAGCACTACAGTGCATAATAAATTGTTGCTTTTGGATGCAAGGCAGGCCCAGTGTTTTTCATAAAAAAATAGTGAGACCTGGTTAATTTGAATCAGTTTGTGCATTCCTCCATATTTTTCTTTGGTTTTAGAAGCACACTGAGATCAACAGTTTACTGATGTGAGCAAATACTGTATTGTATTTGGCTGGCTAACCTTGTACAGTTAAATTGTCAGATGTTTTCTTTAAGTTAATAGTGGTCAAATTATTAGTCACTAATTTTTATCTAGAGTTTATTTGCTTCTTTCCATTTCTTCATTGCAAATTTCTAGCTGCAAATTGCTAGTTCATGATGTGCGCCAGTTTTTTGTATCTGTCTTGTGCAATTAATTACCAAAATCACAACTTCTGTTCCTTGGTGAAGAAGCTTTAACTTCTCAAACACTAAAAGGTAAATGGGAAATATTTGGCTTGTGCAGAAGATAAACAGTGTTATACTGGTAACCGATAGATTCCATAAAGTGTACAAATGTGCGTGTCTGAGCCCTGGGAGCTTGAAAGAGCGCTGCCCAGAAACGTTTGAGTTTGGGTTTTGCGTGGTGATGTTGGAGTACACGGACAGTCTAGTAAAGGCATCACCAGAGTGGGTATCCCGGCCATACAAATGTGGGGTTTGGATTGAATAAACGCTGCTAATGCACACAGAGCTTTCAGATCTAACAAGCGGCATGCTCCAGGGTCAGCTCCTTATTTGGAGACTTTTGGAAAATCTGGCCAGCTATCTTGAAGATATGGCCACTTGTTTTTACACTTTAAATAGGAGATAGGGTCTTTTTCAGGGCTGCTCCTTATTCCTGCAGAATGTTATGCTATTTCTGTGTTCATCAGACCAAAATCTTCCCCAGGGTTGACAGGAATTGAAGGGTTTAAATGAAAGAGCAATTGAACATGTATGTTAAGTCATTTTTTAGAAGTGAAGAGTTATTCAGATGCTTCTTATTTTAAATGGAAGAACCTGAGTAAAATTCTCTGATATCACCTAGGAAAATACTGTATTTTTCATTACATATGTTTGATCATCAGGCACAAGTAAGTCACAAACAACAAATGGTCATAATAGTGCAGGAAGAGAGTCACTTTTTTCCTATCAAAGTAATGAGAGGTTTAATTTTTTTTTTTTTTGTTCCTCACTTATTCCACTTCCCCTGTGTAATAGCCTCATTTCATCTACTAAAAGAACATTTTATCACGCTGATGGTAAGACTAGTATATTCACCACAATGCAAAATATAACTGAAATAATTATCCAATAACACAGTCATATTCCTGAAGATTGCCAATAATATAACATTTATTGTTGGTATGAATTAATTGTCTACCTCCCCTCCCATGAAAGTGTTCCAAGCCCATATGTACCTTTTAAGGCACATATAGACGTTGCACTTTGAAGGTTTCTGAGTTCTAGATTCTGATCCTGGAGGTCATTCTACATATATAATTGTATTAAGTGATGGCAATGGGTGGGCATCACTCATATTTTTGTAGTGTCAAGGCCTAAATACTTGTTAAACCTTCAAGTTGTTAAATTAATGTTAAAGCTAAATACTCATTTTACACAAGATTTCAACAGAGTTTGAAAGAGGTGGTGCCAAATTTAAGTTGTACTGCACACTGTAAAGAAATATTTCTGTTGCAAATGATTTGTTTATTGCAAACATAAGTCTCAAATCTAGTCTTCTTTTACTATTAATACTTTTTCTCTTTGTTTGCTTTTTATATTTCTCAGATTAGGGCAATAAAGGTCAACAAAGCCAATTTTGGGTTTGTAGTCAATTTTACTTGCAGGGTCTGAATTCTGCAATGTGTGGGTGTTCCACTCTGCATTATAATTGCTCAAGATTGCAATATAATTTTTAACTGTAGGGGTTTTTTTATTCTCAGTCTCACACACACTGTGCAAATAGTGAATTTTTAGATTTTTACAAAAACTTTTATTTAAAAATACATATATATACATTTAGTCCCTTTATGAAGAGCTTCCTTTTCGAGTAGTGATCACTGTAGGTGAAGTACTGGTTCAAGTAAAATCACAAGAAACCAGTCTTTTTAGATAAAACCTCAAATAAAGAGAAATTAGATAAAACTATTGATACGAACATTCATAATGTTCTTTTAAAGTGTAGAAAGGACAGGTTTCAAGCTCAGCTGACAATAATACAGCACACTTTTGTGATGCAAATAAAATGCCTAAGTTACATAGAAAACCATTGTGGTGTTCTATTAGGTTGGGCTTCTCTTTTCCCCCAGTGACCAGTTTCAGAATGAACTTGCTCTGGGCTGAAATCATCTTTAAAAACAACAGATGACAGGCTGATGGGCACCTCCTTTTCCTTGAGCTGGGAAGGCTGCCTATGTGACTTAAAATAGCTGCCCTTTCCCTAAAAGTAGCACATCTGGCCAGCTGTTGAACCACCCTATCGTGGGTAAAGGCTAGCAGTGAGCATTGGAAAACGGCCCAAATAAGTACTGAGGGGTAAAAAGATAGTAAATGGATTCATTGTGAAATTGGACATGCACTTGAAACCAGCAGCTGAGGAGAACATGTGAACATACATTCCTGATGTATTTCAACATCTTTAACTTCCAGAGACAGAGGAGCTGCTGGGAGGGTGAAAATGCAGTGGCTGGTTAATAACCACCATGGAAGATGGCTGTAGAAACCCCTCTAAAACTTACATATGATTATACTGCTGGTGCGCTGTGCACAGTGATTACCACACCAGTCAGAAGAATTATTTGTTTTTAATCACTTTCTTGTGTTTTCCCTATTTTTGTTGATTTCACCTATGGTTGTCCTGTGCCTTGATTTCAAATTCTCAGCGATGGTGCTGTGCCTGAATAGTGCCAGGCACGTTGCTTAGACCTGTGTGGGGCCCTCACCATGCCTCCACAGGAGATGCAGCAAATGATGGTAGTGTCTGAAGTAGTGCAGGAACTGCGAAAAGCTATACAAGCAGTTCTGTCAGAAGATATGGGAATGCCAGACAAGTCACTGGAGAAGACCCGTGGTTATAATAACAAGAACAGAACTGGTGGAAGATGATCTGTTGTGCAGTCACACACACAAAAAAATATTTTTAAAACTCTTTTAGACACGTTTTTGTGTTTTCTCTGTCCTAAAAACTATTTTAGACACGTTTTTGTGTTTTCTCTGTCCTGTAACGTGGATATACTCCTCTTCTACACACACGTGTACAAATGAAAAAGAGAGAAAGAGAATTATGACTATTGTTCATTTGGTTCCAGTCCTGCAAATCGTCCTAGTACAAGTGAACCTACTGGGCTCAATAAGAGTATTTGCTTGATTAAAAATTTATACAACTTATTGGAGAAATGCTTATGATGTAGTGATACGATAGAGCAATATAAGCTTTTTCTCTCATAAAACAGGGAGCTCTTACTGTGAATCTGTTTTATGTACTAGATAGTACTTGCGTGGAGGTGATACTGCTGAGGCTGGTGTGTGTTTGTGTCAGTGCTGTAATTGTGGCTCCCTGGGAAACGCTTGCACCATCTCTCCTTAGTGCACGAGGCCCGTGCAACACTTCTGCGTGGTCACTCTGTCATTCCCGCTACAGCTTCATAAAAGAAAGGGCTCACAGAATGACTTGTGTCTGTTTGTTTAGCACTGTAAGTGACCACTTACAGGGTTATTACCGTACCTCACTCTCTTCTGAAAGATGGCTTTCCTCCTCTTCCTAAGCCTGTCTGAAAGAATGGGTTCAGGGGTAGGGAATGGGCACAAGGAGCCAGAGTTTTGCCTAACTTTAAATGCTATGCTCTCTCACTGAAACTTAATGATGTTGCAGATGCTGTGGGTGAAAAAAATCACCCTAGGAATAAAACTGAGATATTTTTCCTGCTATTCAAATCAGTGGGTTTTAGATCACCTTCTATAGAAGCAGTAAGTACACTAATCATGAGCTTAATCTGTGATTCTCCTTCTTCCCCTGCTTTTTCCAGTGTTCTTGGTAGATGATGAATTTGACAGAAAATTCAGATGTGTTCCAGCTCCTATTCTCCATACAATTAGTTGATTAAATATGAGAAATCACAAAATTTTAAATTTAATTCTTTTGCCCAACATAAAATAATATTTGTAAATATTTTTTTTTTTTTAATCAAGATGGTCTGATAGTGGTACTTACAGTTTTCCGTGCATAAGCTTAGTTCTTGGTAGAAAAAAACCATCATTCTAAGGATAGTGTCTGTGTTCAGCTAATGTCTGTGCCAGGAAGCATTTTAGTTGAGCTGTCTGCAAATACTCAGTGATTATAAAGCAGCCATTTACACCCTTGAAGCAAATTCAGCTACAAATGTGAATTTCTGTCCTATACTTTCTGAGATATTCACTAATTCTTGAATTTTAGGTCTGCTCATAGATGCCATGATTATGTAAATAAATGAAAATATTATTTGGTGTCATATGAAATCCTTCTTTGTTAGACAACCATTTGGAATCAAAATAAGCTGAAAAGAAGCATCTGTTTTGGAAATAAATAGAAAATATGGAAGACTATGGAACTGTAGAGCAATGATCTACAGGAAATATCTGTAACTGCAATATGCTGCATATTATTACACCAGACTGTTTTTTTTTTTATTCTTACATTTTATAATCTATGAATTGAGATATCTTAGATAATTAACATACCCTTTAATTATTTTTAAGAGTAGGGGAATTTAATAGGCCTGTGGGAACACTCTAAATAAAAATAAAAAATGCTAAGTAAAGGCTAGTTAAGCAGCAGGCTTTTTCATTAGGAAAAAGCACTTCTCCCTGGTGTCAGACATTTGTTGCATTTTTGCATGGGTTTTTTTTCTAGACAGACTCTTACAGTGTAGTAACACACGGTCCGATCCAGGAAATAAATGTGGATATGATTCATCCCTCTGAAGTCTGCAATCTTTTCTTCATAAAACTGAGGAATATTCAACACCATGAAAACTTGCACGTCTAGGAATATTGACATACAGTATTGGCAGAATACTCCTAATAGGAATATACTGTATCAGTATAATAAAACAGTCTCCCATGAGCGGAAAATGCGTATTTGTACAAACATGGGTTGTAGAAGTATTACTCTCTTTATACTAGTGGGTTTTTTGGTCAGCTCAGTCAGAAATAGCACCTCTTACCCCTAGGGCTTTCCTAGCAGATACGCGAGGTAAACATTACAGAATTTTTGGCCATTATCTGTACCAGTAATCCCTCAATAATTTCAGGTCAATTTAATACGTGTAAATGAATAGTGGGAGAACCCCTTAATGGAACTTTTGGACAGAATCACAGGGAAAAACTGGCCTTTGCTTGTGTGGGGCAGCAGGTGACAAAAGCCCTGCCGAGCAGTGGTTGCGTACAGCCCGTCTCTACCTGTGCTCTGCTCGTGAATTGCTGGGTCTAGCAGGGTAGACCGGGCTTGTGCGTGCTATTGCCATGGCATTCGTTTGCACGGCTCGCCGTCTGTCCTGCCGCGCAGAGCTGGCCTTGGCTGTACTTCATATCTGGTGCTGTAACTGATTGTTCTGAAACGTCTCCCTGCCCTCTGATTAATACTTCTCCAGCTTCAATTAAAATATAGCATGAAGGGCTTTGGCCTTATTATTTTCCCCTTTACGTGCATATCTGTAAGGAGGGTAATTTTCATTTTTTTTAATCAAAATCAACTCGAGTTACCCTCTCATACTAAAATGAACCACATCAAACTGAAGAGCTCTGGGCTAGATTTCCAAAGAATTTGGACATAGGAAACCTCTGAGAATTTTGGCTGGCTGTTTCTCAAAATCCTGAGTAATACCCCAAAAGTCCTAAGGTCAACTTATGTGACAATTTTTTATTCAAGAGATGAGGAATAACCGATGCTGTGCAGGGGTAAGCACTGTTGCATCTCAGGCTTTCTCTAGTTGGTCACGTACTGCCTGGGTCTATGTGTATATACTGGGTCCAGTAGGGTAGCCAGTTACAACAGTAAGTATAAACAGTAATATTCCTTGTAACCATTCTTACTGCATTCATGAGTAAGCTTTTGGTGGGCTCCTTTCTAAGGGGTCCTATTCTCATCTGCTCCCTTACAGTTCTTGCAGCCAGGAGCTGACTATAAAGAGCGGGAAAGACTCCTCCATTGCTTCATCTACCATTGTATTGTCCTTAGTAGTAGGGACTTTAAACTCACCTCTTCAGCTGCCAAGAGCCTACTGTGATAGCAGCATCGTTTCCTGTTTGCTGTAGGTAGCAGATGGAGGGAGCAAGCTCGGTTATCAACTGCTGTTGCTAATGAGGGGTTGTGTATTCTTCCTGGTTAGCCCTGCGCAGAAGCATGTGCCTGACTCACTCTGTGATGCCGTGATAATCCCGTCAGCTGAGTGGCTGTCTTGTCCGGATCATGGAGACATTTAGCCTTGACTGAGGTGCCTTTATATTTGTGGGACAGCTCTTCCCATCTAGCTTCATGGCTGATGGGGAAGGCAGGGTAGACCATGTTTCAATGGAAGATGCCCTAAATTTGCCATGGTGCCCATGCCAAATATTTCTTTAAATCCTCAGTAATGATGGTAACTAGCTGGCTGGAAGCATTGGAAACCCTTCACTACAGTTTACAAAAAATTTCGTTTCTGAAATATAACTAGAGTTAGAAAAAAAATAAACTCCAATGAAAGATGAGACTTGAAACCAGGGTGGAATGCTGAATTGGGTCAGGGTCTACACAAAAATATATGAAGTGAGATCAAGTAAGGCTATACAGCAAGGAATGGAAAAGCCTGAGGTAGTACAGAAAGGTTACAATAAAAGAAATAACAATAAGAATGAGGGAAAATTAATAGAGTGAGGTGGAAACAGAGGAAGACAAAGGGATGAACAGTTGTAAGGAGAAAGAAACAAAATATTTGCAATCCAAGTTAGCATTTTATCTAGTGGCCTGTGTTTTGGTGGTAGAAACAAGATGGAAAAGGCTGAGGCGGGCATCTGAGTTATGTTTACTACTTCATGTTTTTCTAGTTGCTTTGTTTGGGAACTTGTAGTTTACAGTATTGGAGCAGAGATATAGAAGATGTGATCGTCTGCCTAACTGGGCTTCAGTCTAGTCACTGGCAATGGCATGGAGCAGTAGTAGCTCCTTTTTGGTTTGACAGCATCTAAAATCTTCTCTGCACCAACACAAAGGCCTCCAAAAGGTGCAGGAAAACAGAGAATACTCCCACAGTGTTACCAGACTTCTCTCACTTTAAGGTTATGGGTGGGTGAGGATGTGTGGGAGTGTGTGACTGTCAAATATTTTTCAGATACCTTTTGAAGCAACAGCAGCTGGTACAGGTGCCAGGACAGACCTGACTGGGCTGTGCTGCTCCGGCGGCAGAGAATCTTTCCCCAGGGAGGGAGAGATGCACTCACAAACTCAGGGTGACCTCAGTTTTGGAGGAAGGGCATGAAAATGCCTACAGCCAACCATGTCTCTCCTCCCAAGGGTGCGTTCTCCCACATTGCTCATTTGTTTATATTCCAGCAGCACTTTAGTTTTTAAAAATGAACCCCCCATTGCTTGCATGGCAGAGCGTGCTGTCTTCCAGAAATGCATGCGGAGATGTATGCACTAGCTATGTATACGCAGTGCAACAGGGAGAGCAAAGGGGCTGCTGTGCTGGGCAGAGTACATTAAATACTGTGACTGATTCAGAACTGTCTTTTCCCCCTCCCTCAAACCATTGCAGTAACACATCTCTTTAACTTCATCAGCCTCTTGTTGCCTTGCATCACCCCTAAAGCAAGGCAGCCCTGGAATAGCCCAGAAACAGTCCAGAGCAGGAGAAGTTTACCTGCTCCCACGCCTAGGTGGAAGAGGATCGCTTCATTCACACTTTTCCGTGCTCTTATCGCTCCCCATCACTTAAGCTTGTCTGTGCTTGCAGCAGTGCCTGCCGTGCTGTCTGCTGCTGACCGCTGCAACAGGCAGGCAAGGGATAAGCTGTAATATCAGCTCATCTTCAGTGGCTCAGAGTCATAATGGCGGTAGAAACCAAACAAAATTCCCATTTCCCCTTCTCCAGAGTGATACCTGGGAATGCTGGATTTGCCATACTGTTTTAATCTGATGTATCTGGTATCTGGCAACTGGCGTGGGGACCCAGTTTCAGAGGGAGAGTGGCAAAACAGAGTGAGCCAACTTTTGCCGAGCTATTCAAGATTTGCTGGGGTTAGGGATATTGCAGGTAGAGGAGGATTTCATCCTGATCTCTGTGGTTATCTGTTGTCATGCCAGAGATGTAATTTGATGACCCCCATTTAAAAATATGTGATAGTCAATGTGTAATACAATATATACAGTATATGTGACCTACAGCTAGATGCCATTTCTCCTGTAATAATTTTTACTGATGCTTTTGAGATTTTTTCTCAACTGTTCTGTCTTCATACTTTTATCAAAAAAGCCATATTAAAGCTATAGATAGATATTTTTCACAGAAGGTTCCCTAAGTTTCAGGGGGAAAAAGGGGCTTATGCAAAGCAGTGGCAGATGTGGGGTTTGGTGTGGTTTTGTGTTGTTTTTTTTTTTTTTCTTTCTGAAAAACAAAAGCTACCTCAGGTTTTCAGAGAAATTTCAAAGTAATATGGAAATACTCTCCATATAATGCCTTGTAATCTCTCTCCAATGTTTTTTCCTCTAAATCATGTTATCATGCTATGCCCTGATTTTTTTGCAGTCCTTGTTTAGATCTAAATAAGTAGTATATGAGGAGAAATAAAGTCTGGATTTGACAGTGCTACTATAGACTGTGCTTTTGTATCATCATATAATAACGTATGTTGTTTACGAAGAATTTTCTTGAGCTTTTAAAATGTCCTCTAAGTATCTGACTGTGACTGTCTGCACTGAATTTCAGAGGCTGACTACTCCCATCCTGCTATATTTCCTCCTCAGCTTAAATTTTACCACAGTACAGTTCAGGAGGCCCACTGCTCTACATAAATAACAGATAAATTGACAAGGCAACCTTGACCACATTGTGGCCACACGTCCTAATGGTACCGGAAAATAAGAACTTCCCTCTTTTAAAGTAGGTGCAGGCTGAGGACCGTGGGCCGGAACTGTTGAGTTTTAATCCTAGAGGGGATTAAATCCCGGGCTTTCTCTGTCACCTTGATCAAACCGCAGATGAGGGGGATTTTCAGGGGTGTAAAAGACGGTTAGGCATCCCTCTGTGATTGAAAAGTGTGGGAGTTCACCGTTTTATGGCCCTGTGGGCTCTGAGTCCCCCCCTGCCTCAGTGTCTCTTGCTCTCTGGCGCAGGACGGCTGGGAGCACTTGGGAGTTAATGGCTGGAGGCCAAAGCACTGCTAAAGCTCCCCGTGCCCCCCTCTTAGGGGTTAGGATAGCTTTGAACGATGGCACGTAGCCCCCCCCGAACGCCCTCTTTCCTTAGCAGTTTTATGCGTGCCTGTTCAGCACAGAACAAAGAATTAATTATTGTAATTGTTCCCCTTGAACTGAGAGAGCCTGTCTGATTTTTTGGAGGGGAGAGGAAGGTGGGCGGTGTGACAGGAGCCACAACTCGTGCCTCCAACACCCCGGCACGTTTGCTACTTTTAGGAAAGCTGGGGAGCAGCAATTAGCCGGCACGGGCAGCGCTCTTCAGGGGCGCGGGCTCCACTCCTGTAATACATCCCTTTCTTAATGCGACTTGATGTAGATAGAGCGGGGGCCTATCAGGTGTGAAAAGCCCTGCTGCTCCTGGCTTGGAGTGGCCTCCAGACAGCGATTTGGCGACGTCAATCTAGTCATGCTTGATTTGGACACTTAACGCGGTAAAGCAGGATCCCTCTCCCCCCGATCAACTTCTCAATTAGCAAGCTGCCTCCTGTAACGGCCTTGTTTCACAATCCCTCCGGGCCGCTTCAGGGGTCATTAGGGTGAGAAAACTCTAGTGCGAGCTCTGGCTCCAGCGAAGGCGAAGGGAGCTGAGAGACTTCCTAAATACATATAACCCTTTTTCAAGTTGTTTGCTTTCATGGGATTGATTCGTGGCACATTAAGAAGCTTAAGGCTTCGGTATCTTCTTTAAACTGCCCACCTTATCGCCTTTACAGCTGACAGTTTCCTGACAGTCGGAGTGTAAGCAGAGATAACTAGTAGGTTAGTACACACATACATATATTATATACAAATACTGTATATGCCGCTTGGTATTTTCTGCCTAAAAAGGAGGCGGGGGGAGCTTTTCCTTTGTAGTCTCTGCAGTTTTGGTTAAAGAGCAGCCACTGTGAGCAGTCGCTAATTTTAACGGCAGATCTGGAGAGGTATACAGGGGGTGCCGATACCCAGCTGCAGTCAGCGTAAAATAATAAATAGGCAAATTTATGTCCTCGTCTCCCAAATTTCTTTCCTTTCTTTATTAGGGAGCAAACTATTGTTACATTAAATATTCAAACTACACAGAATCTCAAGGGCTTTCCTTTCCCACAATGTGTTACCAGTATTCATGCATATGAAGAACAGTAACCCATATACAAACGGCACCTTTTTTAATGAGCAATATATGTCAACATGACACCTTCTTATGAAATGCAGCTTTTTAGGTTCTGCCTTTGTGGATGTAATAATTGAGATGTTTCTAATATATGCAGTTACATTACCTGCTCATTGTTTGCGATTTTGTTCCTCTCCTAACTTTATACTGTTTATAATGCTTCTAGCATTTGCCTCAATTCATGCTTAGTTTTATTTAATTGGAAATATAATTTTCTGCTACATTAATTATAAATTTGAGTGAGACGTTGGCACAGAATTTCCTCAAGCATTCTTTTCAGAAGAGGAACAAAAATCACAGAAGAAACTATAAAACCAGATGCAGGTGTGAAAATATCCATACCTTAAAGCAAAACAATTTAATAAATACATGAGAGAAAAAAAATCTATTATTTGTAATTATTTAATTAATGCATATTCTTATTTTAGTGCAATATTTATCGAAACAACTGGATTAATGCCAGAAAAATGTCACGGCAATTTGTCTCAGAATCTGACATATTTTGAAAGCATACTTCTAGAACCAGCCATAAATATGCTGAAATCTGAGTTTTGGAAACTATATTATTTTTAAATCATCATTTTAATGTTTGCATTTTGCTTGAAATATTTTTTCCCAAAGCTGTAATCTTTTTGTGAACGTATTGATGATATATAGATATCAGCAATGCATATGCATGCAGAATGCAATGTATATAGTGTATGTGCTTCTTCAAAGTACCCTGATGCTTTGATTTGTAACTGTTTAAGGTTTTACTTAAAATTCTGAACACTGCGCAGAGCATAGCCATTTCAATGGAATACTTCAAATAGTAAGTCCTAAAGGTGACACAACAAAGGAAATACCTTAGATACTGCGGCTTTTATTTATAAAGGAAATGCTCACATAGTCCAATGAAGGAAAACTTTACCTGTTTCCATTTCTATAGGAAGAGCAGTTCTATTAAGCCATCGCTTTACTGCATGAATTTGCAAGCACATTATATGATTTGTATGAGCAGAATGAAATATTTGCATGCCATCTAACAGATTGACGCACATCCTTTTTCCTAATTTCTAAGCATTTTGCTTATTGCGAACATTAAAAAAATGTTCTTCTTACCACACAGCACTCCTCTTACACTGGTTTTCAGAATAGAGAAATTCCAAATACAGGACAAGAAATTATTGTGTTGTATAGTGGGGAAAACATGAGTCTTTTCCTTATTATTCTCTCCTGTGGAGCTATTTTGCTATTTTTATTTTACATATATGCTTACACACATGCACACGCATGCACCTCTAGTTTAGGTCTACAAGCAGTTTTCCAGAAAGCAGGTGCCTGGTAGTCTGTGTACCATATATCCGAATGTCATTCTTGGGCAAATGCTTATGTCAGTGAGTAGCTGCTATAAATACATTTATATTTTTCGTAGTAGCTATCATTCAGGGTTCTTAAGGGACTTTTGCACACCAAGCTTCCTGTTGTCCTTTTGATGTAAAGTAAAGATGGGAAAATTGAGGTGCAAAGGGGGGATATTTGCACAAGGCCACTTAGCAAGGTAGTGCAGGGACCAGGGATGGAGACTTCTTTTCCCTGCTCTAAACATTGACTCACTCTCCCTACCGACTTTCATCATGAACCTCTTAATGTAAAAAAAAAAATGACCGTACTTCAGCATTCCTAGTAGCCCCTTTGATAACCACTGGGCACAGCACACCTCCTCAGCTCAACAGAACCAGGCTGGCAGGAGGGGCCAGGGCTCTGTGGAGGTACAGCGATGCACCTGCTCAGGAAACGCTGCCAGTTTGGGGGTCATGATGCCACGTATCATCTTCTGTCTGTGATATGTATGCTCTTTTACAGCTTGCACTATAGCTCTCATTCTCTGCCAAAATTTCCAAGGTAATTCCCACAAGCAGTGAGGTTTCTGAGCTGGGGATCACCACCTCGGAAAAAGCAATTCTTCCCACACATTTGTTATATTCCTGGATGCATATCTCCTAGCAAAACTAGACGTGGAAACACGATGAGAACCTTGTGGCTGTACTTCCTACCTAAGCATGTCTTTGCCTACAGCATCATGGCATGAAAGAGCCTGCTAATGATTCTTAAATGTTCATTACTGTAGATCTTCTCCCAGAATATACTTCTCACCTTGAATGACCCATGTGTTGAATTTTAACTAAGGGAACCCATGATAGTAAGTCTGTCATGATGCTGGCTTTTTTTTCCTCTCCAACTCTTAAAAGCCTTTTATTATAGGACTGCTTAAGGCATTCTTCAATTAGCATGTGCTGTATTGTGGCTGGAACAGCTGTTTACCATTTAATAAAGCATGGCATAATTTATTTTCAGAGTCTAGCAACCGTCTTTGCTATTACACCAGGGGAGAAACACAGTAACTGCATTGTTCACAGCACTGATGAAAGAACTATAGACTTTATTATATGACCTCATAGAACTATTAACTTACCCCCCACTTCTATTTCAATATGTATTTACCTGACAGTCTGTGCATTGATTTCTTACCTAGAGGTTCTACATTCTCAGTCACCTCTGGGGCAAAATGAAAAATGTCTGTGTTTTATGTCCCTCACATTAGGTAGCTAATTATATATTTGTACCTTAATTTCCTTCCCTTCCCCCATCTCCAGGGGCAGACTCCATATGCACCACTTGGAGCTTTTCTCCTTAGACACTGGAGAAACAATAGAGTTGTTGGGAAATGGTAGGAGCTTGGCCACTGCTTATCAGGGAGCTTTCTCTTCAGTTAGGTCCTTTTCTTTCTAGACCTCTCTTTACCTGTTTATCTCTTTGTGGGGGGATGAACCTGAAGTGCACCTTAGAAGAATCTCCAGTGGTTTCTGCTTCCTCTGCCGCAATGTGGAGCTATATGCAGTTGTAGGGCACATGACAAACTACCCGCATCCATGTTGCAGGTGACACTGGTTCCCTCCTAGGAGAGACTGCAGGTCATCTGCACCACCTGACATCAGTTGCATGGTGTTACCACAAGGACAGATGGCTGCTGCATGGAGCAGCATCCATGTGGCAGGTGAGCATGACTGTTCTGTAGGCACCATAGTGAAGGTCATCCCTGAGGGTCCCTCACCTCCAGCCTGTTCCTGGCAATCTTGTTGAGTTATCGCTGAACCATCTTTGAGATCATTCCTTCAGGTAAGAAGAAGGGAGGGCAGGTGGCAAATGGAGCTCAGCAATGTTTTGTTGCAACCAAAAGGTACAGGCACAGCCTTGAGTGATATCTGTATCGTGCAGTACCTGGCACAAAGCCCTAAACTAGCTTTGAGATCCAGAAACAGTGTAGACACATCTAAGTGGCAATGCAAGTGGCTAGTTAGCTGGGACGTGAACCTAATTAGCCCCAGTGGAGCACTACACAGACGTAGTCACAGCACTTTGCTAACCCTGAACTGTACCACTATGCTGTGCCAGTTAGATCTCCTCCCAGGCTGAGAACCAGCTTGGGATATTGCATTCTTATGCTTATTTGAGTTGGGGCATTAAATTTGTTTTTAAGTTGCTTAAGTTTGACAATGAAAATACGTCAGCTGAGTATCTGCAAATTTTTAGATTCAGCCTGTGCACATAGATGGATTTATATACATGATTTAAAGTAAAGCATGTGTAGAAAGATGAAGTTTATATGGTTGCTTTGTAGAAATGGATGTAATATTGATGTTGACTTTACTGGTAGAAGTTTAAGGATGTCACGATGCATGAGTGGTGGTGCAAAGCAGAGCCCTGAGTGCATTGGGAGGTCATTTTTAACTTGAATTTATTTCTACAATATCAGGCATAGATCATTGTGCACTGTGCACAATCATCCTTGCTTTTCATCTGAGTCGATCAGAGTGGTTAAAGAAAATTTAAAATGAAACAAAATTGTAACTTGATTAAAAGCAGACAGTAAATTAGGCCAGAATACTCCTTAAAATTGCATTTTAGCTTTAAACTGAAAGTTTGATGATCTGACTGCATGACTGAAGGGACAGGGTAGCAGACTGTGACATAAACGATGTAGCTATATTTGCTCCTAAGATGAACAAGGGTTTTTTAAAGTTGTGTGATTTAGGCTTCAGAGTTAACACTCCATTGACCAAACAACAGAATTCCCACCTCCCAGAGCTTTTTCAAACTATAGGTTCAGAAAAGTGGTATTACATCAATAATGTCTGGTCATGCTTCAAATTTTTCAAGCCAAAATTAAGGCTGGTAATACTTACTTGAAATGAAAGCTTAGGTTGTTTCACAGAACACAAATAACCTAATTAGGGAAGGATATAGAAGTAAATCTATGTTTTGTTTTGAATGTCTGGTTTTGGAGGTGTTTGAAAATGGAATTCATCCATGTTAACTTTACCTAAAGAATTCTTTCATGCAGTCTGCAGAGAAAAAAAGGCTTGGTTTCATGAACTTCAGAAGGCACAGGACAGAGTTTGGCAAATAGTGGAAGTCTGTGCTGAGGGGAACAGCTCAGCTACATTCAGTTATGATCACAGTGATGAGGGCAGTACGTAAACCCTGGGTGCAAAAAGACAAAAGAAACGCCTGTGCATTAACTGTTGCACTTCATCTTACAAACAATTATTTTCTTCTACGATAGTTGTATACAGTAGAATGATGTGAGAAATAGCAGCTTCACCTGAGAGAGGTTTGCACCTCCTGTCTTCAGCATGGGGATCACGCTGCAGATACACAAGTGCTAAACGTCACACACAGCCCAACCGAAGCCAGATGGGATTACTCACATACCCAGGTTAGCTAAACATGAAAGCAAAACACGCTCAGACAAGTAATGTGTGACTGCGCTGCAAGGCTATAGCCATCCTCTACCGTTGCATTTCCATCTGCCCGAGATCCAGCTACCAACTTAAATTTTTAGTAGCAAAGGCCCTAGAGATGTACTGCAGCTTGCCCTCAGCAGAGTGGAGCTGCATTTCCAGGTGGCACATGCTGGGTATCCCTACAAAACAGTGTTAGGAATATCAGCATACTTCCAATCTCAAGCTAATTCTTCAGTGTCTGAGTTTGCTTTTAAAATAAAACGAAGGGTACTGAGGTGAAAAGGTTTCTGTCCTCTAGTTTGGCAAAACTAACCCTCTTTTCACAGCGTTACCAAACAAGGTGAACACTGAATCAGCCTTTGATTTTAGTAGACATTTAAGCACGCTTCAGCAATTGTGTTTGAATGCCTTCCTTAACACGCTTAGACTAACTGGACTGTTTTGTTTGACTTTTCTTTTTCTTAATCTTTTTTGCAGTATCTAAAATCGGGGACAAGGTTTTAAGCTAATTTGGGTAGGCATCTAAGCCATGTTATCTAACTGCTCCCATGTGATGAGACTTGTGATTTTACATTTTCTAAAATAATTCAGCACTCAGAGGGCTGAGGTCCTATGGAAATCTGGCCACCTCACCTGCAGCTGAGGAGTGCTGGAAATCTAGCTGAATTCTCAGTGCTTTGATCTGTTGAGCATCCTGGTTTGCAACTTCATAGCATTCCCCTCTTTTGACACCCCGGTTCCATCAAGAAAAGATTTTAAAGAAAGGGACTTAGAGAAGGACGCATAAGCAGCAGAGAGGATACAGGAGAGAATCCAGAACTGTTTCAAAAGTGGCCATTTTCTTCTGAGTTCAGTTTGTTCCCCACCTTTTTCCTTTCTTTCTAAGGAGTCTCTGTTTTACCGTCCCCTGCTGATTACTGAACCAGAGTTAATTCCAGCAGAGTCACCAGAAGTCTTTTACTGGATGCTAGTGAGTGCAGCCAGGAGGTCTGTGGATGAGCAGGGTGAGTGGGAACTCCCTGCTCTCGTTTCCCCTCCACTTGCATGGTTTAACTTCAGTAGGCAAAGTGGGGCAGCTTCTCCTCTCCCCTTGGCTGGAAGCATATCTCATTTTCAATGAGAATTTAGAAAACTGTTTCGGGGAACGGAGGATGGGTGGGAGTGAAGTAAGTTTTCCAGGCATTCATAAAAATGCATGTGGGACAAATTTACCCGCCATCTTTTTTCTACAATTTGACAGGGAGCATTTTCAAAAATATCTTGTGGGAAGTAAGAGAATATAGACTATTTAAAGCCCGTAGTACTTGTGTCCATAAGTCACTTAGAAGAGTCTAAGAAATCTCCATCTAATAATCTAAATAATACTCAGCATGTAAAAATTACATGTTCTCTAAAACTACAGTCTTCAATGTGCTTTGAAATCCTTAGATAATTTTTTCTCTCTCTCATTAACTTTTAGATTCTTTTATGTGGTTTTATACTTCTCCAAATAGCATCTTATGCTGTCTGAAATATTTGCTAAGGGCCAAATTCTGCCTTTCAGTGCATACAGCTTGAATTGAAATCCTGAATGATATATAAACCTACTAGGAAAAAAAACTGATTGTCTATTTCAGTAAATATCTGATTACATTTAAAACAGTGTGTGTGTATTATTTTGATCCCTCATGCACTGTAAAGAACAGAGGTTTGAAAGTAGCATTTCAATTTTTTATAGAAACAGTATCTAGCAGGAATATTACAATGTGAAGATTAGGTCTCACCTCCTTGTAACGAATAAATTGAGACCAAAATTAAGTGAGTTGCCAGGGTCATCCACTCAGTTAGTGGCAAAGGCAGGTTTAGAACTCAGCTCCCATATATATTTTTTCCCTAATGAACTTAGTTAACCTAGTAGTGAGAATCAGGAGAAAAAATAATTTGAAACCACGTGAAACTATCCATAATTACTGCGCCACAGGAGAAATTCCATTTAATGTCTGCTTTGTCATTCCTGAATCTCAAGATGTTTTTGCTCCTTCGTTTTCCATTGTGCAAACAGACATTTTGTACTCTTGCTGGAAACGCAGACGTCTTATCCAAATTATGCAACATTTTAATATAAAATTAAAGTAGGTGAAAGAGTGCTGTTGGTAGCAAATCAGTGGATCTTAGGACAGTTGTCAAACAAGAACAATAAAAAGGAGGAAGCTTGTGGAAGCAGCTTAACGAACACATTCGATTCTAAATCTTGTTAAAGTCCCACATAATTTGACAGGGAATTATGGCCCAAATCAGTTTCATCTCAGCGCATATGCAGTTCTGCCTACCGGTGCAGTTGTGTGATAGGGCGTTTGTAAGGTAATGATGAGAACCAGCTCCCCCCTCCTTACTCAAGGCCTCACCCAAAAT
>NW_009595635.1:41247-47186 GCF_000690535.1 Cariama cristata
GCAGGAATGCATGCAAGTTGGTGTCAATGTGGTTAAATTGGGTCCCTCTAGAAAGCACATGCCTCCTAAGTATAGTGCAGTTTAGTCAAATTCTTGGCTCTTTTGTATATCTGTCCACTCTTCCTTCCCTCTCTTTTTCTTGTCTTTCCCCTCCCAACTTTTTCCCTTTTCTCATCTCTCAGTACTTAACCTTCAGGTTTCTGTTTAGTAAACCTACCAAAGTGGAATCAATAGCCTGGTGCTTAATCACACTTTTTGTTGCTCAAAATGTCAAGTTTGGGTTTGTTTGTAGAAGGGCTTCTGCATGTCTTTCATTTTTTAGCTCTTCGCAGGGTGTTCTGTACCAGTCAAATCCATTAAGAATGAAAGCTTTTGCTGTGTCTGATTGTTCTAATTTCTGTTGTGGTATATATGGCATAAATATAAAATTCCAGGTATTGGTTCAGAGTATGAAGAGAAGAGATCTTTCCTGGTACTTTTAAATTTTCTCATCCTTTCTTCCTAGATGAAATCAGTAAGAATCAGTTTTCTAATCTGCTGAAGTAGCTAGGGCATAGTCTAACTACCTGTAAGTAGATGCGAGTGAGTTTAAGCATTCTCTTACACAGAGAAAATGGTCAATAAAGCACAGAATGGTACCAGGCAGCTGTGAGTACTAGTAGAAATTAAATCCTTGCTGAGTTTCTGGTAAAATAGACAAAGCAAGAGACCGTAGCTCAGTGCATCAGCTCCAACTAAGAGCCTGTCAAGAAACTATTTCTTCTTTCCAGTAGTAAAATTCATATGTTTTAGAAACTTGTTTGTGTAACAGGTTTGAAAAGGGGATGAAAACAAAACAGCATATGGAGAGTCGAATTCACATACTCCTGTGCAAAGGAGTACATGAAGGTGGCTCCTGACTGATCTCTTGATCCTTGGACAAAACTGAGGAGAAAGTCTAACAAATGCATCGTTTTGCAGTAAATTAGATCAGATTTCCGCATCTCCGCACTCAGTCTGTGAGCTGACAGTTCAGTAAAATGTTCCCTTGTAAGGTTCGGCCTCTTAGGAAAAGGGGCAATAATTCATCATTAGAATTTCAGAGTCCAGGTGTAGATGAAAACTGATGGAGCCTCCAGCGAGGCAGGGAAAGTGCACAGAAGAAGAAAATTTTATCTGAAGCCTAATTCCCTGGTTACAGCAGAGAATAATTAAGATAATATTGCTTCAAGAGTTCTTTAATGATTAAAAATCACATATGCAGAATCCATAAATTGGAGGGCAACAAATTGGAAGGATACAGTGTCGGAGATCTGTTTTGTGCACGTTGTAGTGGGAAGCACACCAGTGGCACAACAGCAGCCCGGGCAGCCACAGGAGACCAGGCCCATTCCAAGGACTTTGTTTAGATGCAACAAATCATTTGTCTGTTATTAACCCAGAGCTTGTAATTATGCAGATTGCCATAGATTTTCCTGGGCCTGGAAGTGAGATTGAGGGTTGTTCACACTATAGCAGGCAGCTCAGGGCTGGCCATGCATTACTGAACTTGCCACATTTATCATGTTGACTGATGGCAGCAGAAGCAGGTCTCAGGTCCCAGTGGTTAATGTAGTGGGTAATTAACTGTCATTTGCCTAGTAATAGGCTGATGATCAATGGTTTGTGTGGAAACAAATTCTAATCAGGTAGCTGATAAATGCTCAGGGAGCAAGAGCAATTGAAATTGGGGGAAACTATGTCCAGAATTTCAAAATGGCATTGTGGGGTTTTCATTATTATTATTAATGGGAGAAAACTATGTTCTTCATATAAACAGCTTTATCCAAAATTAACAATAGCTAATATAAATCTCAGATGTTTGTTTTGTGTGTGGTGGGGAAGAACTAACAGCAAGGACGGCCTCCTTCCCTTTACGTAATTGAAAAATTTTAATGTATCTGGTGCTTAGCTGAAGCAGCTTCTGTGGGGGTCTCTCATTTCAGGACTGTAGAAATCTCCACATAGTGGACTCTGGTGCAGTAAATCTCCATCCTCTGCAGTGCCGAATGACAATCCCAAATTGTTTCACTGCTTTGCAGCATGCAAACGGCAATGGTAGCCGCAATGGATTTCCAGTTTCTCAGGCACACAGACACAGCCCTGCAAAGAGGACATGGCTGTGGAAGGTGACACAGCCTGCACCTAGCACCCTCTCCAGAAAGGGGCTTCAGCTGCATCTCAAGTGTTCGGTTGTTGCACCTCAACTACCTAAGCATTGAGGTGCTGTCTGATCCCTCCACGCTGAGTGTGAAGACAGTGGGACTGTTCTCATGTTTGTGTTTAAATGTTACTGTTGTAGAGCCTTAAAGCCTGACTTTCCTTTTACTGTAACCATATAGAATAACAGTACTATGTACCTACAGTCCTTACTCAGTATATTCTGCAGCCTGGTCTGCTTTCCTGGTACAACTAAATGACCATCATCTTCTACATAGATGTGAAGGAAAACAGAGCTGGTGCTTTTGTCCGTGGGTATGGTCTTTTCTAATGCAAAGCCAGCCAACAACTGTGGAAGGCAACTAACCCTTGTGTCCTTCTTACAGATGAGGAATGAAAGTCTGAATGGGATTTAGATAACCTCGGTTAAACCCATGCATGATGAAGATAGAACTGGAACAGATTGTTTTACAAAGCGAATATTTATAATCTGTTTAAATAAGCTATAACTTTAGCAATCAGACTTAAGAGAACTAGAAGTTGAGTTATTCTAGCAAGAGCTGATGAGGATATCCTTGTCCCAGCACTTCTCCCAGTGATCATGGTAACCAGTGTCTCAGACAGGAGAAAAAGGGTCACAACTTTAAAAATAAACAGGCACATATTATGTAGGCAGCACACCTTAAGTAAAAGCAGAAGGTAAAAGGATTTAGAATTAAGTAGGCTTGTTGGTAACCCATGAAATTCAGTAAAATGGAGGAATGTGATTAAAAAACTGTGTTCATTTTTATGTTACCAAACTGAATTTTCTACAGAGCACCTTTGAATTCATTAGTTTAGAACTGCTTTTAATTTGGTGTTTCCCTTGAGAGCCATTATATTTTTCTGCTGTCAGCCTGATGTTGAGGAAAAAAAGAAAACTGGCAGATGTGGCGTTTTCATCTAGTGTGCTTCATAGTTAAAAACAGCATTAACTGCTATGCACAAGCAGAGCATTACTTTTAATAATCCATCACAACTATTAAGTAGTTTATTTAAACTTAGTTTCAAAGATTGCTGCCATGTAGAGCTAACGTATTTTTTTCTTGTTCATTATAATCCTTCTATGTCACAAAAGGATGCATATGTATGTTTTTTGTTTTTTTTTTTTTGTAATACACCCACTTGAAAAGTACTGAAAAATCTTTAACAAAGAGAGTTTTAAAAAAATGTATATAGATGTCTCGCAAAAACAGCATTTCATATTGTTCTTCCAGTATTTTATACTTCTACTCCTGATGTGACTATATATAGTTTACAGCCTCATTTACTTTAATGTGCTACCTGAATAACATAATCATAGCAATAACTATGGTATAGGGTTGTAAGGTGCATGAACCGCTAATGCTTTCTGACGATTTAAATGACTTGTTCATAAAATGTTCTTTTAATAATAGTGGTAAAGCTTTTAGCACTAGATGTCAAAAATGCGAAGAATATTGGCTTTTCCAAGTGTTATTTCTTTTCTAGCTAAAGTGTGTTTTAATAATAAATAGCACCAAAAGCCAAGGTTATGTGGCTCTCGTCTGTACAGCAGGATCCAAGCAGAAGACTCTTCCCGCGCATGCAGACAGCTTGACCTCTGTCTGCACAGTTATGTAACATCCCTAATGTGTTTACTATTTCTTTGTTTAGTTTAACAAGATGTTTCTTTTATCAGGAAAGGTCAATATAACCTGCAGAAAAAAATAACATCACAATAGGTGCAATATTAGTCTGTCACTGCTTCATAAAGCTCTCTCCGGCAAAAAGGACTATGCCTTTGTATTGTAAATTGGACAGAGTTGTACCACCGAAGGCCAGCCTTTCCAAAGGGAGGTGTGCTGGGAAGTCAATCAAAGGCCAGGCAACTGCTGGGGGAAAGAAAAAAAAAAAAAAAAAAAGAGTGTGGTCTTGTTTTCAGTTAAGCATCTTCAGGAATATATTTCTTTCTGTATCTCCAGGTTATTTGGCGTTACAGGAAACTGTGCTGCCTGCAGTAAGCTCATACCTGCTTTCGAGATGGTGATGAGAGCAAAGGACAATGTTTATCACCTGGACTGTTTTGCATGTCAACTTTGTAATCAGAGGTAAGAGAATTTCTTGGGTCTGTTCCATAAGCTAAGTGCTAATTCGGCACTGGTGCAGGCATACATTCAAGTGAAGAGAAAACATCTACCAGTAGTAGAAACCCAAGATTGAGAGTAAGACCTGGATACTTTTCCTGGGACTGATGCAGAACATCTTTCATGATCTTGACCAGAAAACTTTTTGTGCCTCAAATCCTGCATAAATAAAAAAGAATAATGTTACTTCCTCTCCTTCAAAAGGCTGTCTGTCAAGTTTAATTAATTAATATTTATAAAGGACTTTGAGATCCTTTTCTGCAGAAGAGCATAGCAGTACCATTCGTCATTATTACATTAATTTCACTTTAATTCTTCATTTTTATCATGTGTATTTCTTTTAAAGTGCATGTTGTTTCTTCCTGTTGCCAGAAGTGTAATACTTTAAATTTAAAAGATATTGTTCCCATCGTTTTGCTCTGTAGCAGCATTGGACTTCTTATGCCATATTTTTATTTCCATATCTTAACTGTAGGTTATAAAAATCCCAGGGATCCAAACCTGACACTTTGTTCTGAAGCATCACCTATATAGTACAGTTGCAGATCACATGTCAAAAATGATAAAATTGTAACAACTGAGGTGAATACAGCTGAACTTATAGCAACTACATTCAGAATGGTAGCCAAATCGTGTCAGAGATTTCACTGAGATCTCCTTTCTGACTCCATGAGAGCTGCTAGCAGCTTTGCCAGTGACTTCTATGAGGTCTAGGAAATGAGAGAACCAATTATGTCCACTCCTTAATGTACCTATTATTTTCAGGTATTACATGATCCTATTTAGAGTTTTATAGCATTCATATTTTTTTTCATTTTCAGGTGGGAAGAAACACAAGATGTACGTTAGGGAAGTAACAAAAAATTAGGAAGATAATAGTCTAACATGACAAAGTTAGATACAGCTCTAAATAAGCTTTGCTAACTCACCTTGTCCTACAGTGTATTATTTTGTAACACTGTAGTAATTTGAAAATCAAACATCCCTAAAGAACCATAAAATGTACAACTGCTAATAAGTGTAGCACACTACAATTACGCTCTTTAAAAAAAGCCAAATTGACCTTTTTCATCATGTTGCATGGGAAATTAAAATACCAGGCAAGTAATAACCACTGCTTAAACTATATAATAATGCAAAGTAATTATAGGTTCTAATGCTATTTAAAGTCCTATATCAATTTTGTCTTGCCACAGAACTAAGAGGCTGTATTCTGAGTAAGGCAGGCAGAGCCTCCCATAGTACCCATTTAAGTAAGACACACGCACACTCCTAGGTTTCGTTTCTTAAACCCTTCACAACCCTGTTTTTTTCAAACCACGGTTCTAGTATCATTATTAAAGCACCTAATACATTTCTGTTGTTCGCTTCATTTATTACATGCCATAATGGGGCTGCATATCTTTAGTGTTGGTTATGCACAATTAGCACTTAGTTATTGTCTTGTCACTTCAGCCCATACAAGACAAACTTCTTTAATGTAAGAAGTCAGCTAATCTTCATCAGTCAAGCAAAGCAGACAATGTTTGTTACCCTGAGTGCAAAAGATTTTCATCATAGTTAGCACTGTTGGATCTGAGGAAATGAACTTTCTTTTTCTTCCCAGCCTATCGCTAT
>NW_009595635.1:47217-50119 GCF_000690535.1 Cariama cristata
CCCAAACAGTGAATCTGTTGTGATTACCTTTACAAGTGTGAAATAATGTACAATTTCACTTTGCAGCTAATATACATCATATACTATGCCCTAGGGCCACTGATCTCCCTGGAAAAGTGCTGTTAGGTGCTTCTGAAACAGAGCTTTCCTGGGATATTTAATAATTCTTAGCCTTGTCATTCCCGAGCCTTCAATCTAGTCTTTTATTTGATTTTTACTTTGCATGTAGTTTGGGCAAAAGGTTGCTGAAATAGTCTTACAGGAGTCTTAGGCTGGGAACAAAAGAACTGATTTACCTGACATACAGTCTAGTTCATCTAGTCAAAATAGGGAGCAGTTCCAAAAGTTTCAAAGAATTCCAGAAATTCTCAAAAGTGGCCCTAATCCTGATTACATTGCAATAGCTCTCATGGAGCCTAATAAAACAAACTGCCTGTAGGGTATCTTTCTTCCTTGCAATTTAGGGCTAGTGGCACTGTGAAGAATTAATTTTGTTGTTTTTTATAATAAATCCTATTTCGTGGATGCGCCGACATAGCTCTTCTGTGGTTCCTATGGCAAAACATCCCACTGACTACATTCTGTCATTAATATATAGCTTTAAATCTTTTGGTTTTCATTACTTGTATAACGATAAACCCCAGAAATGCTGGACACCTGACCCAACACCTGGTTTGGATTTTTTTAATTTCTGCTGTGAAACCTTTTTCTCTTTTCTTTTAAACTGAATAATCTTGTCAGTCACCGTGCCATTAATAATTTCTGTTGCTCTTCTCAGGATCCTTTTTTCTTCCTCTAGTTAAGCTAATTAAACCAAACAGCAGGTTTTGAGCAAGGATGAGTTTATAAGATAGCAGTTTAACTTTCTTTCTTCATTCCATGCTGCCCTTTTGTATGCAAAATAATGTTATTGAGGTTTTTTAGATCTGCTCTTTCCTTTCACTCCAGCCACTATCCCTAATGTGGAATTTATTTATTGAAGAGAGTATTTTTACTTGCAAACACATGAGCGATATCCAAAAATCACCAGTGGAGGTAGGAAGGCTCACCAGCTATTGCAAAACCTGTGTTTGATGTTATTCCCCACCTTCACATTCTCTTCTGCCATTAAATTTTAAATCCTTTGGGTCATTCTTTATGCCTGTAAAAGCACAACATATCTGGAGTACTACTTCAAAGTATATAATACTTTCTGTTTGGTTCCATATTTCAGATTTTCAGTTATCGTCCACCATTTAGGTTTCTTCCTAACAGAACATTTGCAATGTTCATGAGTAGACTAAATTGTTTCTTCAGTTTGCATTACTTTGTCTTTGCCAACAGTGAATTTCTTCCGATGTTCTATGCCTGGTTGCTCCTTCAAGTCCCTTCTGCCTTCCAAGCTAGCTAATCGTTATATTAACTCACATCACACTGATCCTTGGGGCAGTCCGTTCTTCAGGCTTGCTATTGCATGACCTTCACATTCCTACCCTTTAAATAGTTGATCCTGACCCAGTGAGAGAAAGGCCTACCCATTCTCGCCTAGTGAAAAGATTTTTTTGTGAAAGATTCGGTGATTTTTCTGCTTTTATGTACAACTTCACCGTTTGCTTTATTATTTTTGAGTATGTACAACTCACCATCCAGCTCAAGTCTCAGTGTGGATGGTAGTTAGACGCCCTTGATTTCAGGGGACCTTTGTTTGGGCCATGAACTCCATCTCTGAACTAACTCATCATGTGCCTGTTCCCTTTTATTTGCCTTACGAAGGCTACATTTTCAGAGTAAGAAATAAAACGCATTGTCTCACATACTCACATAGGAAGACAGACTGTAGACAGGACTGTAGACATAAACAGGACTGAAAGAGATCTCCTGAGCCACGAAGCCTAGTCCCCTGGTGTCAAATAGGCACTGTCTTATATTTTGCCTTTCATAAAGCTATTCAGCTCTAACATCTAATTGCTCCATCCAGCCAGTTTTTTACATATTTTCCCCATTTTTTCTTGATACTGATGCTTAAAGCTGTAGGGGTTTTCTGAATATTAAGCTCTGCTCCTAGCCTAAAGGTTTTACCATCCCCTTATCTTTCATGATTCTGTCCAGCTTACTCCTAATTTGAAGTTTTTCCATCTCCTAAATACCCGCAGAGCTTAATGACAGTCATCTTAATGGTGTTGAGTGCTCCCCTTTCTTCTCTGTAAACATATTAAACTTCTCCTCAGAAGCACTTCTGGCAGTAGCCTCCTTATAGTTAATTTCTGCAGAAAATTCAAAGCAAGAAAAAATGGAAACCACTGGAAATATAAACTTGGAAACAGACACTGCCTTTCATACTTTGTCAGGTTGCATGTGTGTGACTAGCAGAATGGAGTGGAAAATCTTGCGAGTGGGCTCAGCTGTATCTTTGCTTGACGCTTTTGACTACAGTGATGATGTCAGTCTGCCTTCAGCTTTCCCACTTTCCAGAGTTTCCGTGTCCTTCCTTTCACTCTCTGTCAGCTGCTTTAGCAGCTTGTTCCATACTTCTGCAATATTTCCTCTCTGCTGTTTGAAGTCAACTCAGGGTATGGTTTAAAACCCCCATCTGCTATCACTGAGAGGTGTTTAAATCAACTGTTCTACCCTTCTATCCTAAACAGCCTTTATTTTAATGGGAACTGGACTGAAAATGGTTACACAGTCATTCAAATCGCTGTCCTGATGTAGCCGTAAACACTTACCTCCAGTATAAACTGTAAAATGCCCACACAATGCTGCCTTTGTTCTCTGTCAAGATGGGGGGAGGGAATGCAATGCCAGGGTCATCCTTATTGCAAACACCAACATTAGATTTTTGCATGCATGGTCATTTTATAAATTCTGAAGACCCAAATACTGCTTTTTTTCATCAAATGTCTCTAAATTTAGAATAAAACCT
>NW_009595635.1:50143-55626 GCF_000690535.1 Cariama cristata
GCTTTTAAAAAAACGGTAAATGATATGCACACCAAGTTGAGGGCTGTCATTGTAAGTTGAACTAGGATTCTGTGTGTATATATACTACATCATACTGATAAAAATGTACAAACCCAGCAACAGCTCCCACTTTCCAGCCTTTGACAATAAAAGGATATTTTGACAGAACCCTCGAATTAGTAAACCATAGGTGTGGACTGATGAACTGTGATGTAAAAGAGTGGCTTTTTTCTCTTGGTGATGCATGTAGATTAACAATAATTTGAGTTATACTGGAACATCAAAGGAACTTTAAAAAAAAGAGAAAAGGAGGAAACACAGAGGACAACCAGTGATGACTGGTTGTACAAAGCATAGGGGAAGGGTATGGGTGTGGTAAGTCAGAACTTTCTTTATCCTAGTGGAAATCAATTAAATGCTTCCAGATTTTGTTTCTTTCTACAGCAACAAAGATCTGACATTACCGACGGAGGCACTTCACACATCTTGTTCACAGCAATAATTCTCTCGTTTTCTTAAGAAGTCTTCAGTGCCTTGACACACGTCCTGTACATCAGAAAAGATGACAGAGAGCAGTGAGATCTCCTTAAATATCTGTTCTGGACAATGAAATAGCTATTTCTCAAAATGAAAGTTTTATACTTCTTGTGATTAGTCTAGGCACACCTTCCCCTTCCAAACAAGGTGATAAGAGAGGTCATTTTGTAATATAAATGGCCTTCCTTTTGCCATTGTAAAATATGACAGGAGTTCTAGGATGTAGGTTAATTATAATGGTCATTCTACTAATGTCACAGTCGTGTCAAAAGTACTGTAATCAATTTATGGTGGTAAGTCCAATCTGGCATGTTAATGCAGCATATTGTATATTTTTTCCCGTTCATCTTGCATGCCTATTAAATAAATTGGGTGAGCGTTTTAGGGAAGGCTGAAGACTACCATCTGCCTGCTAGAAGAGTAATAGTCTTGCGTCATTATATACTCCTAACCCAGTGGCATCTTAATACGCTCCTTGGCTCCATTTGATATAGGTGCCCAAATTGTGCCCTGATTTACATCCTATGCCAATTCCATAAAAAGAAAAAACACCAAACCCAACACTTGCCAGAGGTGGAAGGCTAGGCTTGAATTTACCCTTCCATTTTAAAGCTGAGCCAGGTTTAAATCCTGGAGTGTGCAAAACCAACCTGAAGTAATTGCGAGATTTAGTTCTTTGACTTCAGAAGAGGCTAAATCTGCTTTTGAGAGTCAAATAAGGTTGAAACTGTGGATGGACAGAATTCTCATACTTCATCTGTCTACTTGCCTTGTCTCATTGTACTTAGGAGCTAGCATGCCACCTTTATGTGTTTTTCACCTGGTGCTTACCTCTTTGTCACCTAATGAGTGCATAATTCACACATTTAATACCCAGGGGCACATGCAAGCCTCAATATCAGTCTTTGCCAATGTGTTTCAGTTGATGAACTTGCACAATATGAAAACAGTTGCAGAATTTGGACCGTAAGTATCACAAGTAACAGGTTTCCCCCGAGGCACAGAGGATCACCCCCAGCGTGCAAGCACAGCCCCAGATGAACCCAGAGAGTTTCCTACCATGCAGACAGACCCCCACCCCACAGGTTATCAAACAGCCAAGCATGTCTAGACAGGCCACTGGCAGCCTCTCCACAAGACAGCTGTATACTTGGAAGGTAAATGATTTGTGGAACTGTGTATGTTTAAAGCCACTCACGCATAAAGCTGTCAAATGCCATGTAGACATAGGTAGAGCATTTCAGGCTCGACATATTAACATAGCAAAAGAAAAAGGCATTGACACTTTTTATTGGGAAAGGCATCCTGACTCCCTTGCGTAGCTGGTCCAGTTTAATTCAAACCGTGGGACTACTCTGAGGGCTGAGAAACAAAATCCTTCAGCCAGGGTTTTGATGCAAGCAATGTTGCAAAAAGTCACATAGGAAAGTATTGCTGTGCAAGTGAATTGCACTTCAGCAGCATATTTTTCATTTACTAAATATTTTAAACAAATCAGCCTGCTAAGCTCTGTATTACGCTGGAACACAAAGGAATACGTAGCTGAATGACCTTCACAGTTCAGAGTTAGTGCTTTCTGCTGGGTGAACAGAGGTGGTTGTGTCTCCCATTGGTGCCTGACTGGCAAGGAGAGACGCCCTGCTGCACAATAACCCTCTGATGTGGCGGGCACTGCTGGCCGGACGTCTGCTGCTCATACCCATTGGTAATCCTTGGGCAAACTGTAATGAAGTGACTGATTTGTCACAATACATAACTTCCCCTGCTTTAGTCCATATTAATCCATATGTTCATTTAAGAGAAACTAAGGACTATTTTTTTTTTCTCTTTTAAATGTGACTTCTTTGGGAAAAACACTTTTGCATATTAGCACTAGTTAAGACTCCTTTACCTAATCTGGTAAGATGCTCAAAAGAATTTTTGTCAGCATTGCTGTCGATGGACAAAGATACAAAATACGGAAACTAGAGAAAACGCCAAATAACTTCTTTGCTTCAAGAATTCTGCATTTCAACATACCTACTCAAAATGCTTTTGTGTTGTTAGTAGCCTAATATACTATGACTGGGGTGGGAAGGATAGCAGGAATCTGTAAATTCTATAAAAGAGTCTTTACCATAAATAACTTAAAGATTTCGGGATCATTCCATAATCTCCATTTTCAGTCATCATCATCAGCAGGCAGTAATCCTAGAGAAAAAAACAGTCCACAAATAAACAAACCAATTTTCCTTTAAGAGCAGAGCTAATTCTTTTCAATCCACTTTTTTATTACACTATTTTCCCTCTATCTATTTAGCTAGCATAAGGATAAATTTCCAAAGCTACCCAGTTGGAAAATAAATGGGTTCGCTGTTTGTCTAGCATTCCAATCTTCACAAATGTAAATCAGTCCAACTGCTACTCATTTAAACCTCCAACTTCACAAAACATTAAAGGACTGCTTTCAATACACAATTTAATCTGTGACAATTTACCAAGATTTCTGCTTGAACATCATTAGAAATTGACTATCTGATAAAGAGAGACCACTATCAGAGGTCAGGCAGGTCAACCTGTGTCATTTACGTAGTTTTACTGGGTCAACTACAGCAGGAACCACTATTTGAAGGTTAAATTGTTACAATTAAATACATATACAGCTATTCCCATAGCTACTCTGTTGTTAAATCTACCGTAAACAACACAAGCATTTATATCTGACCCTAATTGTGTCCAAGATGTCACCATTTGGAAATTACACAAAGAAAGGACATTATAATCCGTTACACATTAAACAATACTTTAAGGAGCGAGATCCGTAATTAGCTGGTAGAAACTGGTTTCATTTATTCACATCAGTGTTAAGGGGTTCATTTAGGTTACTTTCTTTCATTTTAATTGGAATAATGTGAGCAGTGCCTCCCAATATATTTCATAGCTGGAGAGTTCACTATAAACAAAGACACGTAACCCTGCCAAGGCAGTCACTAGGGAAACTCTTTTTCTATGCATTGGCCCTATTCACTTGCTCCCTAAGTATCTTCAAGAAGATTGGCTTTGCCGAGGGGAAGGGTTGAGGGGGGTGTCAGTGAAGAGCCTTCTTATATCAAGCATAGTGCTTAGCTGGGAAATCCTACTTTACTTGAAGTTTGAACCAGCCAGCCAGGAGTGTTAATGTTACGTGATTTTCCTAGTCATCAGAGAAAATCAAATGAAATCTCTCAGTAGCATTTTACAGCAATCAGATCATTCTGATGCACATAATAGTGTAACAAGGTAGGTATACTGATAGCATAAGAGAGAGAGTAGTTAGCCGAGTAACTAAATTTATAATCAACTCCTACAGGAAAAAAGGAAAAGGTTTCTCTGCATACCTGCCTGTGTGTCTGTAGTTTGCACTAAAATATATGTAAAATTGTGTGTATGCTAGAAATGGTTCTCAAAACCACCAGTTCAAGTCAATTCTAGCAAAACATCCAACTGGAATATAACAAGAAATTCTTACTGATACGCCTGCACAGGACAAATGTAACATATCTCAGATGAGCTTCCTACTGCATACAATCACTTTGTTTTCCTTCTGATTTGCGTGAAAGCAGGACACTTACTTTTCACTCAACTCAGTAGCCTGAGATGTTTATTCAGTTTTATGTATGTGCTAGTAACCTGATCCAAGACTCCCACAGTCTTTGGTGGGCTTTGAATGAAGTCTTTGGCTGGGGAAGCAGAAGCACTTGAATGTACCAGATTTTGTTGAAAGCACAGGATTAATTCTGATAGCAGAGCAATCCTCCTGCTGGGCTATCACATACATGCACATGTGTCTATGTGCACTGCGACAGACAGCAGAGGTGTGAGCCATGCGGTCAGTACAACAAAATCGTGAACACTTGTTGTACAATCCTTACGTGTAAGATCATCTCCCATAATTCATCCTTTTTTTCCTTTATTATTGTAATTTCAGATTTTGCGTTGGAGACAAATTTTTCCTGAAGAACAACATGATTCTGTGCCAGACAGACTATGAAGAGGGTTTAATGAAAGAAGGTTATGCACCCCAGGTTCGCTGATCTGATGCGACATCATTGAGAATACAAAGCACTATGTTCTTTTATCTTTTTTGCTCAACATGTATATAAGAAATGACACAGGAACCTACTGAATAGAATAGATATAGGGAGACAGAATGGTTGCGTGAAATAAAAGGCGGACTGCATCTGTATGTAGTGAAAATTGCTCCAGTTCAGAGTTGAATGTTAATTAAAAAGGTACTGTACATACAGCTGGATTCTTTTTGCTTGCTCTTGGGGTTTTTGGTTTGTTTGGGTTTTTTTGTTTCTTTTTGTGTCATTTGGCATGAGATGTTTATTTTGGACTATTGTATATAATGTACTGTAATATTTGAAGCACAAATGTAATACAGTTTTATTGTGTTACCATTTGTGTTCCTGTTTGCTTCTTTGTATTGTTGCATTTAGTACAATCAGTGTCTAAACTTCCTGTATATTTATGCTTTCTGTATCTACCAGCTATTTTAAATGAGCTGTATCTTTCTAGTAAAAAGCATTAAAGAGCAAATCCCAACCATTATGCTACACTTAGAGCTTAAGAATACTGTTTACATTAAAACTATTTAGAAAACTAATAACTCTAGCAGCACCTGCTGCTAATGATGCTATGGTTAAGGGTCTATCAGCACTTCTGTTATAAGCCTCTATTTTTCAGGGGTTAAGCATCTGCTGTTTAATTGCATAGATTTTCCTCAAAGAGCACTTTTATTTTACTACAAAATTTTGAAAAGCAAATCTGACCGGTTTGGGATATATTATAAAAGCTGCAAAAGTTAATGATTTTGGGTGCTGCTTTTGTGCCCCTGAGGCATTCAAAATGCCTGGATTTGATTTTTAATTTAGCTGGAAATTAAGCCCTAATGCAAACCAGTGCCTCTGGGTATCTTATTTTAT